>NC_056627.2:241833818-242133818 GCF_002870075.4 Lactuca sativa
TCGTATTCCTTGGCAAAACTGGTGGGGATTCTGAAATCCCAGGAAAAGATTGTACTACAAGAAAAGAGCGTGGTTTCAAACTTGGGATCTTTGGCTCCTCTGTCTAAAGGCAAGAATGCAGCAGAAGAAGAAGAAGATTTGAATCTGGGAGACTACGATTTAACAGCTGAAGACTATGCTATGATGGTGTCAAATCCCAGAAGGTTCATCAAGAAGAAGTTCCCTACCAATAAGAACCGAAACTGGCAGGGAAGCTACAGCTCTGAAAAAGTGGAAGAGGAGCCGAAGGTTGAAGAATCAAAGAAAGAAGCGAAGGGTGAAGCTGACTCTGGTGTCAGCTGTTTTTACTGTGGTGGGAAAAATCACTACGCAAAAGATTGCGTGTTGAAGAAGATGGCAGAGAAAGATGAGGAGAAGGATGAAGAAGCGAGTCTCCTGAAAAGACTGGAGGAGATTAAAAGGAAGAAAGCTACTACTAATCACTCTATGAATGCTCTTGTTGTGCAGGATTCGGTAGATGACGATGAGTTCGGTGGTGTGTAGGTGTGGTCAACCGACTCAGAAGACGATGAGGTGAGAAAACCATGTCATGGAAAGGCTTATGTGGCAAAGAGTGGTGATGCTGGTGGAAGATGTCTGATGGCGACAGATGTATCCCAGATGAGAGGATACAACACTGATGGTGGAAACGAAGTGGCTAAGGAACGAGAGGATGTGTGCTTTACAATGAAGCCTCTCAGTGTGCAGATCAGTAAACTGGATGAACTGATCAAGAAGGTACAATTCATTTTTGTTTCATTTAAAATTCCATAAACATCATATGAAAAAGAATTAAATAACTTGAATTCAAGAATTTCAAATATAGATAGTTGTTTAACTCAAACACATGTAACAAATTTTAATCTAACTGACCAAATAAGCAGGGTATCATCCAAGAGTGAGGAGCGAAGGATATGGATTGAGCAGAAGGAGTTGGAGTTGGTCAAGTCTAGGGATGAGAATATCTATTTGCAAAGTGACAATCTGAAATTGTTAAAACAGAGGAATGTTTTTTGTTTAATTGCAAAAAGACTTTATACTAACATTACTCAGTTGCATTTAAACTGTGAAATAGGCCAGAAGATACATCGCATGATTTTGCCCTTCCTTGAGTTAAAGGAGGATGAAATCGATGCCGAAGCATACAACTGTGAAAGTGTTGTATCTTCAGATGATGTAAATCCCACTTATATGTATGGTCTGGACAAAATTGAATCTTTTATAAAGTCCAAAGACCATAAGGACATGCTTAAGAATCTTTTGGATGAAAATGATAAGTTGAAACTCAGAGCCGAAACTATACAAAAATTTGACTCATTGAGTACCAAATTAAGTTCAGAAAATAAAATTGATGTTGAAAATGCAGCTGAACTTAATGAGGTCGATGACATGAGTGAAATCTCTGTAGAGGATGTGGTTGACTGTTCAGAGTTTATTAGGAGCAAACCTGAACATCGCAAAAACTTGATTTCTGAAAATTCTGTGGAATTCGCTTGTCAGTCCAAAAATAAGTCCCCAATCCTTAAAGAAAAGGCCGTTGTATACCGAAAGGTTAGAACCACTCCCAATCAGGTGTATAAGGTCACAGGAGTAACCGAACATCAGACAGCCGAACTCACTGCCATGGTGAATGAAGATAATGCAGATGGCTGTGATGAATTTTTCTGGTTTGCACCGATAGACAACGCAGATGAAACAGTTGGTTTGTCCGAGCAAACATCATGGAAGGCCAAAGGTAGATATGTGGCAGAACCACTAAATAAACCTACCAACTTTGACGTGCCCAGTTCCAGTGGCACAAAAGAGGTTCCGGTAGAATGCGTCTCTTCTACAAGCGAAACCTCTTCAATGGAAAGAGAACCAGTTGTTCAAAAGCCAAAACAAAAGGCAAATATTCACAGACAACCGAAACAAGTGAAAAATCAAAAGCAACAGAGAATCTGAGATACAAGAAAAATATCTCAGAGCGAAAGCAATTTTGGCGCTCCCAAAATCCTCACTATAGTCCCTTTCATAAAAACTCCAAGCCAAAAGAAGAAGAAAACAAGGATAAAAGGAGCTTCGGTCCGTTGGATCAAAAGAACCAAAAGAAGACTTTCGGGCAACGGAAAGAAAAAACCAAAAGGATAGGTTTGGTCCTGAAAGTAACAACAACCAAAAGCCTGGTTTCGGTCCACCAAACAACAACAGACAAAGACCAGAGTTCAGTCCATCAAGCTTTTACAGCAGAAAACCATGTTTCGGCCCAACAACCTACAACAACCGAAAAGCAGTCCATCAACAAACAGCAACTGAAGGTCCAGGTTCAGTCCCTCAAATGGTCACAATCGAAAGGGTTATTTTGAACCTCAAGTCCGGAAAGATTCTCATTCTAATATCTATTCCTCTAATTCTTCTCGTTCTCATTCTTCTTCTAAGCCTAATTCTTGTCCTATACCAACCTCACAATTGACGAAGGATTTGAAAGGAAAAAGGAAGATTTCCTCAGCGAATGAAGACCGAAAGCAAGCTAAAGCCCAAACTCCTGAACCTGAATCCAAAATACCTGCATCTAACTCTAATAAAATCAAAGTGTTTACTATTAAGAGGAAAGATGAAACAACATTAATAAAACAAACATATCTTGTTGATGTTTCTCTTACTGTTCCTGTTTCTGTAAAAGGCTCACGAGGACCCAAGAAACTTTGGGTTCCTAAATCTGCTTAATTTTTGCAGGTTATAAGTGACGAGCAGTTCGATGAAAAATGGTACATAGACAGTGGCTGCTCACGTCACATGACAGGAAGGAAGGAAGAGCTAAGGGAGTTTCAGTCACTTCAAAACGGTGGCAACGTCAAGTTTGGTAACAACTCTTATGGAATGATAAAGGTTTATGGGATGATAACCAATGGAGAATTTACAATCAGGAAGGTGGTGTATGTAGAGGGATTGCAGCATAACCTCATCATTGTGTCTCAACTGGTGGGAGGTACAGGTCTCAAAGTTTCGTTCGATGACGAAGGTTCAGAGATAATAGAGAAGAAATCCAACAAAGTTATTCTCAAGTCTGAACGAAAAGGTGAAATGTTCTCTCTGAATCTCAGACCAATCAAAGGGAATCCAGCCATATGTCTTTTGTCCAAAGCGCATTCAGACGAAAGTTAGTTGTGGCATCGAAGGCTCTCACACCTCAACTTCAAAGACATCAACAAGCTAGTCACTGGTGGTCATGTTTGGGGACTTCCACTGCTTAAGTTCGATCGTGAACACTTATGTGCTGCATGTGAAATAGGGAAACAAAGTCGCCAAAGTCACCCAACAGTTATAAACACCAAAGTTGTTGAACCACTTGAGTTGCTTCACATCGACTTATGTGGTCCATCATCAATCGAGAGCATTGGCGGTAACAAGTACATCCTTGTTATTGTTGATGACTTCTCACGATTTACTTGGGTATTCTTTCTAAAGCACAAATCTGAGGCGACTCCCAAATTGAAGATCTTATCAAGCAAGTCGAAGTGCAGCTTAGAAAAGTCGTTCGAAACATCAGGAGCGGCAATGGACTGGAATTCAAGAACAAATAATTCGAAGATTTCTTGGCAGAAACGGGCACCAGTCACAATTTCTCAGCCCCATATACCCCTCAACAGAACGAAATTGTCGAAAGGCGAAACCGATCTCTGTGTGAGGCGGCCCGAACCATGCTGAGTTTCGCCTCTCTTCCTCCATATTTCTGGACTGATGCCATTGCTGTAGCTTGTTTCACTCAAAACAGATCTTACCTCAACAAGCGTTTCTCTATCACCCCATATGAGATTCTAAACAATAGGAAACCGAATGTTAAGTTCTTTCATGTGTTCGACTCAAGGTGCTTCATTTTCAATTCCAAAGAGCATCGTAACAAATTCGATGTCAAAGCCGACGAAGGCATTTTTCTGGGATATTCTCTTACTTCAAAGGTGTACAGGGTTCTGAATAAACGTTCTAAACGTATTGAAGAAACCTATTATGTAACGTTCGATGACAGTTACGTCAAGAAGTTGAAGTCCATTGAAGGGGGAATTGGAGAGATTTTCTCTCAAACTGGTCAGGTCACAGCCTCTATCGCCAATTTGTTTGACCAATTCATGGATTTATTTGATGAACCTAAGAAAGCTACTCATTCTGAGGCCACGACAGCAGACAACAAGATTGATCACCTTAAGAAGATTGTCGAAGATGTAGCCAAACAAATGGGAGAAGAAGAGCCAGTTGGAAACGAACATCCCCAGAGCGGTACTTCGGTCGAGGGGGAGAATCAATTTTCCTCAAATCAACAGGAATCACACATCCAGGGGGAGAATCCAATCTTTGATGCACCCAGAAGTCATGTAGCACCCGGAAGTCCTGTAGCATACGAAATTCCTGAAGCAACTGAAAGTCCGGAATCACCCGAAAGTCCGGTTGCAACCGAAAGCCCAGAACTACCCGAAAGCCCAATAGATGAAGAATTTTTTGTCGAGGGGGAGAGTTCCAATATACATTATGATGATGATATTTAATCAGAGTTGGAAGATGTGGTAAATGCAGAATTCGATCCCTCTTATGATCCAAGTTATCCTCCTTTCACCAAATGGACCAGAGATCATCCTGTATCTCAAATAGTGGGTGATGCATCAGAAAAGGTTGTAACTCAATCACAACTGAAGGCGAAGCAAACTGCTTTATTCTCCAAAGTAGAATTCTGCATGTTTAATTCTTTTATCTCCAAAATAGAGCCAAAGACCGTCAATATTGCTCTCGATCATTCTGATTGGGTTCAGGCAATGCAAGACGAACTCAATGAGTTCGAAAGAAATAAGGTCTGGAGACTCATTCCAACACCAAAAGATTCCTCGGTTGTCGGTCTTAAATGGGTGTTCAGAAACAAAATGGACAAGGAGGGAAATGTAATCTGGAATAAAGCTCGGCTAGTGGTTAAAGGATATTGCCAGGAAGAAGGAATCGATTACGAAGAGACATTCGCTCCAGTAGCAAGGCTGGAATCCGTTCGAATATTTCTTGCCTATGCTGCACACAA
Organism: Lactuca sativa; assembly: GCF_002870075.4. Taxonomy (NCBI): domain Eukaryota; kingdom Viridiplantae; phylum Streptophyta; class Magnoliopsida; order Asterales; family Asteraceae; genus Lactuca; species Lactuca sativa. The sequence continues at coordinate 241,838,896 of NC_056627.2, forward strand.
AAATTTCGAGGTCTACCAGATGGATGTGAAGTGTGCGTTTCTGAAAGGGGAACTTGAAGAAACTGTATACGTGGGGCAACCTCCTGGTTTTGTGAATGAAAAGCATCCAGATCACTGCTACATCTTGGATAAGGAAGTTTATGGTCTGAAACAAGCTCCTAGGACATGGTATGAAACACTAACAAAGTTTTTAAAGATGTCTAAATTCAAACAAGGTTCGGTTGACCCAACCTTCTTTCGTAAAAAGGAAGGTAACCACCTTATGATCGTTCAAATCTATGTCGATGATATCATCTTTGGCTCAACGAATCCTAGCCTAACAGCTGAATTCAGAAAGTTGATGGAGACTGAATTTGAAATGAGCTCAATGGGTCCGATTAACTTTTTCATTGGTTTAAATATTAGACAGGGACCCGATGGCATCTTTATCAACCAGGAAGCATTTACAAAGACTCTCCTTGCTAAATTTGGCATGATGGGAGAATCAAAAGTCAAAATCCCTATGGCGTTCGGTACCAAGCTCACTCCATCTTTGGAAAAACCGACAGTCGATATAATGCTATATCGCCAAATGATTGGTTCCTTGATGTACCTCACAGCTAGCATGCCCGATATAATGTTTTCAGTGTGCTATTGGGCCAGGTTCCAAGCAAATCCTCATGACCCACACATGATGGTAGTGAAAAATATATTCCGGTATTTGAAGCGAACCACCTCTCTCGGTCTCTGGTATCCCTCAAACTCAGGTTTCTTTGTTCAAGCTTACTCTGATGCAGACCTAGGAGGATGTGGTCTAGACCGAAAAAGCACTACAGGAGGTTGTCAATTCCTCGACGGGAAGTTGGTGAGCTGGAAATATATGAAACAAACATGTGTTTCTCTGTCTACAGCCAAAGCAGAGTACATTGCAGCCACCTCCTGCACATCACAAATGATTTGGATCCAAAGCCAACTCCGGGATTATGGACTCAATATGAAAAAGATCCCCCTATATTGCCACTGAGAAAGTGCAATTAGGATCTGTTAGAACCCAGTGCAACATTCCAAGACAAAGCATATAGCATTGAGGTATCACTTTATTAAGGATCATGTGGAAGATGGAAACGTAGAAATTCACTTTGTTTGAACCAACGATCAACTGGCCGACATCTTCACCAAAGCCCTTCCTGAAGCAATTTCAATAAAATCCTACAAGGCCTAGGTATGATGGAATCGGAATATGTTCCAAAAATGCCTTCTCAAAACTAAAAGTTGGAAGCAAAATGAACCGAACGCTCGGTCCATTTCGGGTTCGGTTCACACGGGAACCGAAATAAACCGAACGCTCGGTCTATTTCGGGTTCGATCCCACTGCACTTGTTTTCGCTTATCTCAAAAAGGTGATATCTTTGGTTGTATACTTTGTACAATTTTTTTCCAAAAATCCAAAAATATTTTTTTTGAACCGAAATTAACCGAGCATTCGGTCCATTTCGTGTTCGGTTCAAAAAAAATTTTTTGGCTTGTTTTTTGTTTCTCTTTACAAAAATATCAAAAATTCCAAAAATATTATCTTTCTTTTTGTCTCTACTTCTGTTTATGTTAACAGTTTATGGAATATCGATGGGGCAGGTATCATTCTCACACTTTTTACTAGCTAAGTGTCCCTAGAAGCATGTTGCTGCATGTTGTTCAAAGCCTCAACTGATTTTGAATAAAGCCTTATTGACTGGGTATATACAAACCTTGTCCTCCCAATTAGGCTGCTACATTTATTCTAATCATGAGTTGCCTTACCCTTTTCTCATATGAGTTAAGAGTTTTCTGCTTGGTCACTATTTTTTTTATGGCAGAGGTACTTTAGTTTCCTTACACCACCTCAAACATTTTTCTCCATCATATTCACTTCATACATGTAACCCTTGAGACTCTCAGAAATTACTACTAAGGTTTATGGTTACACAATCTTTGTGTTTGTGATCTTAGCTTCGTGTCACTACGTGCTAAGTGAAACCCACTATGCATTGACGGTGAACAATTAAATTTGCTCTAGCTTTCACTCATGAATTAACGAATCCACCCAAGTGGTTGTACCATGAAATCTCTATTTTTCTTTTTGTGTGATTCTTATGAAATTGTTACATACCATAACATTTCTTCCCATAGAATCCATTTTTAAATTTTCTCGAGATTTCACACCAAGCATTTCCAACAACTCACTAAAATACGATCCAGACCTACTTGTTCAACAGACCACATTGGTCTCACAGGTACTTCATTCGGTTTCTATCTTATGTCAAGATCTGGAATTCGGAACTGAAGCGAAAGCCACCCCTCTAAGCCTCTTTAAAAGATGCCTTTCAACACTTCTTAACAAGTGCTTGATCATAATTCAACGGGAAACCTCACAAAGATTTTAAAGTCTTTCTTGACATTGAAGGAAGAGATTCGTGCCCGGGATCCACTGTTTCGTGTCTATATTGACATCACAATTTCCCACATATATGTTTCTTTATTTCTTTATCTTTGACACTCTATGCACAAAAATCTTTTTGATTTTCCAAAAGTCTGGTTGGGTTCACTACAAGCTATTTTTATAGCTCTGGTCTTTAATGCTATATTCTCAACAGGATGTTGTGGTTTATCTACGTGTTTGCTTTTATTTAGTGAAGACAGCTCATTTTTAAAGAAAAGATGATGACTCAACCAGGAGATTAAAGGTTTTAGGAATTCAAAAAGGCATTTGATGGGAAGATGTGCAAAATGGAAACGTTTTTCTCTCTCTTGCGTAATCATTAGGGTTGCTAACTGTCATGCGTCAATGAACTCCGAAACCGCTTCGCGTTTCAAGAAGATTTGGTGGTGAATCTTTCTCTCTCCTCTAGAGACGGTATAAAGGGTTAAACCCTAAGTTTTTATCTCTTTACTGCACCCAAATTTCTGAGAGCTAGTAAAGACGCTTTTCTACCACTGTTCATCTCCTTCTTCGAAGCACCCATCAATGGCGGATTCCTCCTCTGTTCATGAAACCTCCCACCTTCTCCCAATCCGACCGCAACAAAGATTGGTCATTGATCTCACCCCAGTTTCGTATCATGCATTCATGTACCCCGTCGTGGAATGTCTCAAACACTCTCCACTGGTTCTCGCTCTGACCAAGGTAGAAACTGTCCCTATGGAGTGTTTATCACAGATTTTCTCTACTGCCCACTACGATAAGTCTGTTGATCGCATCTTCTTCGACATTCTTGATACCAAAACCTCCATCTCAAAACAGCGATTCTGCTCGCTTCTAGGGTTTGAACCTGATGAATCGAGGGTTAACCCTGAGTCGAGTTCTGTGGGAGAGTTGTTCTCCATGTTTAGAACATGGGTTACACTGAAATCGTTACCACGGTGACGAAGTTCAAGAAGTCATGTCTTCCTCCTCAGTGGAATGGCTTTTTCATGATCCTGTTCAAGGGTCTATCAGAGAGGAGTGTAGGTTTAGATGGTGCTAGTCGTCTGTTCATGATGATTCTCTACGGGTTGTACAATGAGGTCAACCTCGACTATGGCTCAGTTTTATGGCAGCGGTTAATCCAAAGCCTTGCCTCTACTTCTCGCCATTCTGAAATTTCCTACGCCAGGTTCTGGGCACTCATCACCAAATAGGCTATGGACAAGTATCATGTCCCGATTGTGGCTACTTCTCCACTCTCCTTTATTGGCGTTTTCCACACTACGAAGATCATTGTGACGGATCCTTCCAAGTTCCTATTTGTTGGCTCTATTCCAGAGTCAATGTATGCTTGTGTATCAGGGGAAAGCCGCATCATCAAGACCTACAAGGATTTTCTTCCTTCGGGTCCCAGAGAGCTCACTCCAGAGATGATTCAGTCTATCAATGACGCCGACAAACCTGGTCCCAAGGGCAAGAAACCAGAAAAGGAGAAAGACAAGAAGGTGGTCAAGGGAGCGAAAGGCCCTTCTCCTAAAAAGAGAAAACCAATGAAGGCAGCCCAATCACCTCCACCAAAGAAGAGGAAAACCCAGCCCAGGCGGAAAATCATTCTTGCTTCTTCCTCTAGTGAATCTGAGGATGAGGATTCAGACTTAGAGGAGTCGTTTCGAGGTGACTCCCCTCCCCGTTCGCCTTCACATGAGGTACCTGTTTCAACCAAACCTATCTCTCCTCCCCCAATCACTATCTCTATTTCCATTCCCCCCATAACCTCCACTACTCATATTCCACCCACTTCTATTCCTGTACCACCTCCCATTTTCTCAGACGATACAACAACAACAACCACTGGAGTTCGAACCAACGTATCTGATATGGGGGCTCGTACTTTAGCACTCAAACACACACCTGTAACCGAACCTACTTCCACACCCGAACCTACTCCCACAACCTAACCTCCACCTTCGCCTTCATCTCCCAATCACTCAGCCGATACCGAGACTTTTCTTGCAGGGAAGACATGACCTTTGATTCTGTCTACTACAGTCCCTACCAGGTTCAAAGTGATGATGAAGATGATGCTCCTGTCACTAAAAAGCACATCAAGTAACTTCATGAGAAAATTGATAGTCTCGTCGCTTCCTCCTCCTCCTCTCGGTCCAATATCTCAGAAGCTGGCATTCAGGGGATGGTTGATACTTTCACCAAGGCTCATGATGCCTCTATCAACTCTGCCACTACTGCTATCGAGGAATCCACAAAGGCCTGTGCTGCAACGACCGAAAAAGTCAAAAAACAATTTCACGATGTTAATATTCTTTTACAGTCTTTACAGGGAGCAGCTGACTCTAGTGCAGCGAGGGTTGATTCCGTTGTTTAGAAGTTGGCTACTTCATTTGTATCAGAAAGCAACTCTTTTCCGGTCTTCGTCAGACTCTTGAAGCTGACAATAAATCTTTCCAGGCAATTGTTGAGGAGCGATTGACCAAGCTCCAAGAAGACCTTGCTTCAGAGAACTCTTTGATGGATGGGCTTGCACGCAAAACAACTGCTCTAAATATCAAGAGTCTTCAGCTTTCCCAATCAGAAAAGGAGGTTGCTTCTCTTCTATCTGAGCAAGCGGTCATTTCAAGTTGTGTTTTAGATGTCCACAGAGCCCTCTCCAACATTATTGAAGAACACGACCCAATTCTCAACTACTCAGTGATGCGAACACTTGCTGCAAATCTTGCTCCTGCCCTTGCCCTGCTCAGCAAAATTGAGGGGCTTCCTAAGTTCGTGGCCCATCGAAAACAAGGGGGAAAAGGTCCTTCAAAGGGCGATAATCAATCTCAACCGCCTCCTTCTTCTACATCAGCTTATACTAAAGCAACCGAACCACCAACAACTGGTCATGCTTCGGGTTCGGGGGCTCAAGATAAAGGGAAAAAGGCTATGGATGACAGTGATGGTGATGATGAAAAAGAGATCATTGTTGATCTCTTGAAGAAACAGGCCAAGGATAAGGATTCAAACATGAGTGCTCGGATCGCTAGAGAGGCAGAAGCAAACGAAAGGAAGATGAAGGAGGCTCATGATCTCCTTGAAAGTCGAAAAACCCTATTTCCTCCACCGACTCTCAAGAAGTTAATCAAAGAAGCTATCGATACCCCCAGCATCCTCTGGCTTGAACTTGTTATCTCCTTAGATAGGGTTAATTCTGTCGACTCTCAGTTTGACATGCCCTTGACCCGAAAGGCGTTCATATTCCGTGCATTTTCTCACGTTGCTAAAGTCCCTCATCCTCACCCGAAGGTTGACAGGGAGTTTATTGACTTATATCTGAGGTCTGCTCAGCCTCAGTATCAGACGTGGAGTGCACAGAAGATCGTCAACGTTCGAGTCCTTAAACCCTTTCGGGAGGGTAACTTCACAAATGTCAGGTTCAAAGTATTGAGGGGGTCAGCTAAAGCCGAACATGCCATTTCTCTTGGTGATCTTCCTAACCTGAATCCACACGATTGGATCATCCTGCATAACATCCTCCTCACCAATGAAGCTGAATATGGGCCGATCATAGATCACTTCAAGAGGATGTTGGTTTGCTACATCATGGAGGTTGCCAAGATGGATCAGGAGATTGCTAGTATATTCAGGAAGAAGCCCACCATTTCCCCAGTTGGTTCATTAAGTGATTTGAATATGATGCAGATGGGGAGGATCAATCCAAAGCGGAACTCAGTCATGTTCACCAGAAAGGAAGGCCAAAAATGTATGTTCGCCTTGGGTGACATGCATCTATATACCACTTCATGTTTGTAGCATGTTTTGGGAATCATTAATCGGTGCAAGCATAATTCTGAAGATGAAAAAAAGTATTTCAATGATCTGATCCAGTGGTACATTCGTTTCAGACAAACCATTCTTGCCATCATTCCTCGTCTGTTCGATACCACGAAGAAAATTCCTGCATCAGGATCCAGCAAGCCAAAGTAAGATCTCGCTCCAATTGACGCAAAGGGGGAGATTATAGGGTCCATTATGTGTTGCGTCTTGGGCTCGTTCCATAGTCTTATTTTGTATCCGGATTTGGCATGTCCATCCGTGATTTTATTATTAGGGTTTAGTATTTATAGATGCTTGCATACATCTTTGTACGTAAGATTTAGGAGTCGATCATTCATAGCGAAAAACTTTTATCGATTGTAACCCTAAAAAGCCTCTACAACGGAAGTTCTTAGTCGAGCTCTGCTGAGGCGTGAATCTATTGAATCATTCAGCTTATTTTGATTCATTCTCTTGTTTGATATTTCAGTTTGCATTATTCTGATTAACCTGTGTAAGATCTAAACGATGAAAGAGTTTTTCAACACATCATAGACCTTGGACGAAATCCTTATGGGCTTGTATAAGATTTCGTCCACCCTATATTTAGGGTTCCTCAACCCAATCTGCAATTGTCCAATAATTACAATAACAGTCCCCTTAATTCAATTAACCTCTTTTGACTAGAAAATCAATTCTAAATTAATTCTTGACCAATGTTAATTAAATAATATGATTTCTCTTTTAATATATATTCAAATGATATATTAATAAACCATAATAACCTCTTTCTCTATTATTCTTCCAGTCAAGTTGCTTTGGTGAAGGCAACCCAAAAGGACCGTGCTACAACGGGGTCAAGTACATATCAAATATAGTTATGGCTTAGACCCCTAATCCAACACAAAGTCAACGAATTTATGGAGTAATAGGCCTTATTCAACTTAGATCTATAGTTTTAGCATTTGTCTTAACAGATTAAGACCCAATGATGTGAGGAGTGGAAACCTGAGATGTACACTATGCGTACTCCCAGCTACGCGCAACGTAGCGTTGAGATTCCTTGATGCATGCATGGCTAGCTATACACCCAAAGTAGAGGGTTGTATGCCTAGCATACTCATTAGGTGTTGACATTCGTTAACTTTTCAACTTTTAGCCATTTTGTGGACTTTTGGCCAAGGATGGGCAACATGGTCTTTTCACCCTCCTAAGATTTTGTAAAGAGACTCGGTCTAGCATTTTGGGGTTTGTTAGAATTATTTATTAATTAGAGATGAATGTGATATATTAGGCGTAGTCTAGACCGAAAATTCGGGTGCGAGATTGATTGCTTCTCAGCGAGAGGTGAGTTTTCTCACAATACTTATTTGTGTGGTAACTTTTGTGTGACCGGAGGGTCTGATTTGTATTACTGACCGGATGGTCTTATCTATTTATGTGTTATTATGCATTCTATCTTTGTGACTTATTCTGTTATGTCATTATGTGTATTTATTAAGCAATGACCAAAGGGTCCATACCGAGACGTGAGACCGGAGGGTCTTCATTAAGACACATGACCGGAGGGTCCTTATTGACATTTAAGCCACGAGAGGATAATTGCTTGTATACATAGTATTTTGGGGAAGTCACTATGCATTGTGCTTACAGTGTTGATAAATGTGTTTCAGGTGCTTTACGTGATCGCGGGAAGAGACCGGCATGATTGTACACACTAGCTTGATGTTTAGAGTTCATGAGGATTCTGAGATATTTGACTATGTTTCATAATAATTGTATTTGAAAATGAGAACTTGGCAAGAGTTAATGCTATGAACTACATTTTGATGATTTAAAAATGAAAAAAAAATTTGTTTGAAAATTTTGGTTGTTACAAGTTGGTATCAAAGCCTTGGTTTGAGGGATCCGAGCACGCCCTCGGGTATGACTGGACTCAAACCGAGGAATTGATTAAGATTTTTTTTTTCTAAATAGAAATGAACCTTTTTCTTAAAAAGATTTTAAAAGAGTAAAAGAACTTTAAGAGAAAAGCAGGACGATGCAGTGTGTACAATCAGCCAGAGCCCGAGCGGTGATTTACCAAAATACCGTTACTTGATTATATTAAGAGTACAAGTTATTCTTGAGTTGATAGAACTTCATGCTAGAGAGTAGGCTAGATGTCTTCATGAGTATGAGCTAGAGTTGCTTGTTTGTGATGCCTTAGCCTATAAGATCATTTCTTTAATTGAACCTATCCTTGCTAATTGCTCTAGGTATGCTGCTTAGTTGTACATGGTTAAGACTTTACAGCCTTAGAATGCATGATTTAGCCTTTCTTCTAGTTCCTTGTTTGGTTGTGGACTTGAGGAAGAATCATTTATTCGACTGACTATCGAGCCCTATATCATGTACAATTGGTGTGCGTGGAGCGGATGGCGAGGGTGGCGTAGATCCTTGCGAGGTGATTTGAATCAAGGAATAGTCTAGGTTGAGTGCCTAGATATCTAGTTGAGAAGTTCGTTGAGGGATTCGTTAGATATCCACGTGGAATAGAGTACTCGTGACTTAGAGTCTTAATAAGACGGCTAGGGACAAATACGGGTTGGTGTGGAAGGTAGTATTGGGTGCGTACTACTGAAAGCACCATATCCGTACACAACTCAAGAAGGAATATTAGGATGCTAAGGAGCTTGCAGGGATGTATGATGTCACACCCCAAAACCGAGAACGGCGGAAACGTTCTGGGGCGGAGGACGTCATGTAATGCATCACAACAACGCAAAGTAGTAAACAAGCAACAACAACATCCATTTCATTAATAGTATAATTTTAATTACAAGTGTGTTCTTTCATATTATAAGACAACATAATGAACAATCAAAATAAAAGAGGAGTCTTGAATTCTCCGTCTTCACAAAACCTAGTCGTCGAACCTGTCAATTTGTGACCTGAGAATACAAGTTATTTTGAAAGCGAGTATCAGCGATAAAGCTGGGGAATTCATAATTATTAATGTGTCTTTGATTTGTAAAACTTGTAATGTAAGTCTTGACGTTGTCTTCAAAGAAAGTTCGTATAAGTATGTAAAGGTTTGTAAGTAATGGAAAGCGTTTGAATAACCCTAGACATCCCTATGATCCCTATAAACGAAGTCTTCTACCAAGACCCTATTGTTTTGAGGGTAGTCTTCTACCAAGACCCTACTGTTTTGAACGTAAGCATCTCTGTAAACGTGATGGTTTTTCCCTGTTTAACTATTAGTATAAAACTATAGTATACCTCATCGTTTATGTGTATGAGTCACATTATAAAGGTAATAAGGAAATTAGTTATCTATATCAAATATATCCTACCTCGTCGATCATGTGAATGTGTCACAAAGTAAAGGAAGAAATAATATAATGACCTAAGTATTATCCTTTTGTACTAGGATAACTAACAGTGTTAACTTAAGACATCCGTAGATGTACATTTACCTCTGTAGCTAACAGCTGGGTGTAGGAATAGTTAGTCCCTTAAAGTATACCTATAATGGTATCAACCGTAGACATTCATAGATGTGCATTTACCTCTGTAGCTAACTGAGGGATTAGGAGTGTTTAACCCCTTATAGTATCCTTTGGTACTAGGATCGACAGATCTAATCTAATAATATCTACACTAATAATATGTAATAGTATCTTATCATATAGTATCTATGTAAAAGTATTTATGTAAAGGTATTCATGTAAACGTACTCATGTATCATGTAATGTACTCATGTATCATGTAATGTACTAGTATAGACTCACAAATGAACTGAATCTTGTGTTATTTCCCTATACTTGGAATAGTAAGTGGTATCTCCTAACTAAGCCTATAATAGTTACTAACATGTACATGTATAACCTGAAGTATGCCTTTGCTACCCAAAGGTACCGAACCGACTGAGGAAAAGTTTTATGTCTCTATATGTATACACGATATATAATTGATAGTTAAACAACCTTCGGACGGATACCTGATACCCTACCAGACCACATCCCAACGGGGAAAAGGAAATAAAGCGGGTTAGCCTTCCTAAGTCTTTTAAACATTATTTATATAACTATACCTATACAGGCATGCAATTGACAATATAAAAGCATATAAGGAGTTTTATTAAACCTTTGAAAAAGATTAATACCTAAGAAAAGATCAACTTGATGTCAGTTTATAAAACGGTTTGGAAGTATTTGTTTGACAAAAACGGTTTAAGTATAAAGGAACCTTTGTTTGAAGCACAACTATAACAGATTCAAAAAGGAAACATACAATTTGTAAGACACTTTCTAAAAGTGTTTTAACATGTAAAAAAAACGTTTTAGAAAGCTATTTGAAGTACTTTGTTTGGTGAAACGGCTAAAAGTGTAGTAAGTCCAATTGTATGTTAGTTGTAAATCACATGTGATTGATTACATAACCAAAAAGTATAAAAAAGATTTATGTCATTCCCACGGGGATAACCGTGTGTTTACTTGTATTACCACCTTAAAAGTGTATAAAAAGCATTTATAAAGAATTTGAAAGTGTAGATTATATGGGTATGAACTCACCGAAGAAAGTGCGACGATTCGAAGAAAACGAGCTTTTTCTCGGGAATCTCGGGGTTTCGGACGTTGCGTCGTGTACTAGGGGTGTACCGGGACTTTCGGGTGGTTTAGAGGGGCTTTAGAGGGGTTCCAAGATGAAAGAAATGGGTAAGGAAGCAAATAAATCCGGGCAGCCTAGTATGATATTTATAGGGTGCTGAAAGAGGGATTACGTTGGGCGTAATTTCGGAGTACGCTGGGCGTACGTGACGTCAACGCTTACCGCATCCTCGGATGGAGCATTGGATGGGACCTGGAGCGACATGGACGAACCGAGGCCTAGCACCCGAGTACGCTGGGTGTACGAGGGTACGCTGGGCGTAACTTGGATTGGTCTGATGACTCCTCCTTCGGATAATACCAGATTTTGAATTAAATTTATATTTTAATTGTTTAGTAAACTTCAAAATTTCATATCTTCCTCATATGAACTCCGTTTTCGACGTTCTTTATATCCACACGTAGGTGAGACTACGATCTACAACTTTCGTTTTGACTCTGTCGGCAATTTTTGATTTATTTTTAATATTATATTTTTAATATGTCGAGACAGGAAAAGTCCGTTAAAGTTCCATAACTTCTTCATCCAACGTCCGTTTTCGTCAGACTTTTTACCGTTAAGCTACTATTGTTGAGACCTTTGATTGTCATTTAGTTTGTGTCGGCTAAAAGTCTCTCGATCTCTATTTCGAGTTTTTAGCTGTCTACTGCTATATCCGTAACTTAGAAAAATCATAACTTCCTCATACGAAGTCAGATTTGGACGTTCTTTTTATGTATGTTTACAATTTAATGATATCTAAAACTTTCATTTAGGTACCTAAGGCTAAAAATTATGGTATTGAAACTTCGCGTTTTACGTCTATCAGTGTTACCGGTTTGGCTGAGAATCTTCGGTTGGTCATAACTTCTTCGTTATAACTCAGATTTTAGGGTTCTTTATATGTACGAAAACCTTGATACGATTCCTACTACTTTATTTAACCCAAATAAGATTTTAGGAAAGTTAAATTTTGACCTAAATTTGACTTGTGTTCCATCATATTGTCTCGAAATATCGGGTTCTCACATTTGAGTATTGTGTGTGCATTTAGCTTGTCCTTGATTATTTCAATGTTTATGTTTTAGAAAATATGGTGGTTACCCGAGGTTCATGCTCGAACAACCCCGAGAGGATGAGTACCAGTGACGATGAGATCTGCAAGATCATTGCCGATGAGGTGGCTGTAGCAATTAGGGAGGGCATCCCAGAGATGTTCGAGTCTATTAAGACGATATTAATCAATACTTTTGACGAGCATTATGCTTCCGTCATTGAGGCTGCCTCTGTCGCAGCCACCGCAGCTCTTGCAGCCACGAGACCTCAGGGAGGTGATTCTTTGATGTTCCGAGAGTTCAGCAACACGAAGCCACTAGAGTTTGCCAGGACCCAGGACTCAATTGCTGCGATGAGATAGATCTCTGATGTTCATGGGATGTTTCTATATCTGTTCATGCTCGGAGAACTTGAAGCTTTGATTTGCACTGAAGCCACTTCACTCAATTGCTGCGATGAGATAGAACCTGAAGCCCGCTAATTCTAGAGCAGGAGGCTAGAAGGGCCGCACTTGTGGCAAGTGCGGTAAGAGTCACGAGGGACATTTCCGACCAGGGATTTGTTTCAAATGCAGCAAGGTGGGGAATATCACAAAGGATTACCCCAAGGGATTTTTGGTTTGCTTTCATTTTGAATAGAATGGCTACAAGAAGGTCGAGTGTCCTCAGCTCACTCATGTATCAGCTCAGGCCCCTGCTCCTGCTACCTTGCATACCACTGATGGTCGGCCGGGGAAGGTGAGGCTACGAGGGCTCGTGGGAGAGATTTTTAGCTGACTGTGGAGGAGGTCCGTGCAGCACCTGATGTCGTTGTTGTTATGTATCTCTTATCTAAATTGTTGATTGGTATTGTTTATGCTTATGTTGTCTTTTTTTTCTAGGTACTTTTCTTGTGAATTTTGTGCATGCTTTAGTGTTATTTGACTCGGGTGCGAGTCGATCCTTTGTGTCCCTATCCTTTAGTTGTTGTTTTCGAACTAGGCGTGAGGCCTTGAGTCAGCCATTGAGGGTTTCCATAGCTGATGAGCACGTGGTTTTTTCTACCGATGCCTTTCATGGTTATGTTTTGGAGATTTTTGGTGTCGAATTTCCGATTGATCTGGTGCCGATAGTGATGGGGGATGTCTGTGTTATAGTTGGCATTAATTGGTTGATCCGATTTGGGGCTTTGATTGATTGTGAGCGGCAGTTAGTGACAGTTCGGGACTCAAGTGGGGGAGTGCTTACTATTTATGGCGAGGGTACTAGATCGGGATCATTTTTTTGTTCTGCCGCCAGAGCAAGACTGAGTCTGCAGCATGGATGTATGGTATTTTTGGCATATGTGGTGGATACTTGGGTTGTAAAAGAGGGGTCGATAATGTTTCTGATGTTCCGGTAGTATGTGATTTTCCCGATGTTTTCCCTGAGGAGTTACCAGGTGTGCCTCCTAAGAGGCAGGTGGAGTTCCGGATCGATCTGGTTTCGGGGGAGGCGCCTATCGCCAAGGCACCATATCGTCTTGCACCGCACGAGATGCAAGAGTTATCATTGTAGCTTCAGGAGCTATTGGGGAACGGATTCATCCGACCGAGTAATTTGCCGTGGCGAGCGCTGATTACCTGGAGTTGAACAAGTTAACGCTTAAGAACCGCTATCCGTTGCCGAGGATCGACAATCTATTTGATCAGTTATAGGGAGTGTATTGGTTTTCCAAGATCGAATTGAGATCTGAATATCATCAGATGAGGGTCCGTGAGAAAGATATTCATAAGACGACCTTTCAGACTCGTTATGGGCATTAAGAGTTTGTGGTGATGCCTTTCGGGCTCACCAATGCACCAACAGTGTTCATAGACCTCATGAACCAGGTGTGTAGGCCCATGTTAGACCGATCTATGATCGTTTTCATTGACGATATTTTGGTATATTCGAAGTCTAGGGAATATCATGAGGAGCATCTTCGGGAGATTATTGGGGTGTTGAGGATGGAGATGCTTTATGCCAAATTCTACAAGTGCGATTTCTGGTTACGAGAGGTCCAGTTCTTGGGGCATCTCATTAACCATAACAAGATTTTGGTTGACTTGAACAAGATTGAGGCAGTTATGCAATGGGAGGTGCCGAGATCCCTATCCGAGATAAGAAGTTTCCTTGGTCTGGCAGGTTATTATCGGAGATTTATCAGGGATTTCTCTAAGATTGTTGTTCCTTTCACCAAGTTGGCAAGGCAGGATGTTGTTTTTGTTTGGGGGCCTGAGCAGCAGGCGTCATTTGAGACCCTTCTCCAAAGATTGTGAGGCTCCAGTGCTAGCCCTCCCAGAAGGGGTGGATGACTTCGTATTTTATTGTGATGCATCAATATCAAGATTTGGTGTTGTGTTGATGCAGAGAGGGCATGTAATCACATATGCGTTGAGGAAGTTAATGTCTCACGAGATGAGGTATCCCACCCATGATTTGGAGCTGGGGGCGATGGTATTCGCCATCAAGATTTTGCGTCATTATCTCTATGGTGTCTGGTGTACCACATACACGGACCATAAGAGCCTGAGATACCTTATGGATTAGCCCAATTTGAATGTAAGGAATAGGATGTGGTTGGATGTAGTGAATGACTATGATTGTGAGATTTTGTATCTTCCAGTTAAAGCTAATATGGTAGCTGATGCCCTGAGTCGTAGAACAGTGAGTGCCCCGACTTAAGATGTATGTATGAGGATGACAGTGATGACTCCAGTCTTAGATGTCATCTGGGAGGCCCAAGCGGTGGCCATGAGACCAAAAACCCACAAGAGGAAACGGGTGATCGGGCAGATTTCGGCTTTTGAGACATATAGTAGGGGGCTTATGACTCTCCATGGGCGGATATGGGTGCCGTATACGGGTGGAGCTAGGCAGATTTTGATGGAGGAGGCCCATAAGTCGAGTTTTTCTATCCACCAGGGGCCACGAAGATGTATCTGGATTTAAAACACAATTAGTGGTGGCCCTGCATGAATAGAGATGTGGCATGGGTTGTAGAAAGATGTTTGACCTGTCGCAAGGTCAAGGTAGAGCACCAGCGCCCTCATGGAAAGTTGCAGCCTCTGGAGGCTCCCCTTTGGAAATGGGAACATAGTTCTATGGAATTTATTACCAAATTACCGAGGACTGCGAGGGGTGTCGATACCACCTGGGTAATAGTGGACCGATTGACAAAGAGTGCTCACTTCTTGGCTATAAGTGAAAACTCTTCCGTGGAGAAGCTGGTCGAGGTCTATGTTCGAGAGGTGTGGCTTGGCACGGAGTGCCAACATCTATAGTGTCCGACCGTGATGTGTGCTTTACTTCCAGATTATGGAAGAAATTTCATGAGGTTTTAGGTACCAGACTGCATTTTTGCACCGCGTACCATCAATAGATGGACGGACATAGCGAGCACACGATTCAGACGCTCGAGGATATGCTTTGCGCTTGTGTTATGGATTTTGGAGGGAGTTGGGACTCCTACCTTCCCTTGGCTATGTTTTCTTACAACAACAACCATCACTCCAGCATCGAGATGCCTTCCTTTGAGCTTCTATATGGGAGGAGGTATCAGACTCCTATCTGTTGGGGGGAGGTCAGACAGAGAGTTATGGGGAGCACCGAGATAGAGCTCAAGACGACTGAGCATATCCAGCAGGTCAAACATAGATTACTGACAGCCCAAAGTCGTCAGAGGAGTTACACAGATCGAAGCGTTCCAACCTAGAATTTCAAGTAAGTGGCTTCATTCTCCTTAAGGTATCCCTATGGAACGGGTTGATCCGATTCCAGAAGCGGTGCAAGTTGGGCTCTATATTCATTGGTCCCTTCAGGATGATTGCTCGAGTGGGTAAGGTAGCTTATCGGTTAGAGCTGCCTGAGGAGCTGAGTCAGATTCATGTCACCTTCCATGTATCCCAGTTGAGGAAGTGTGTTGCCGACGAGACGACATTGGTTCATTTAGAGGACATTCAGGTTGATGATCACCTGAACTATATTGAGAGGCCGGTGGCGATCTTGGATAAGAAAGTAAAGATGTTGAGGAACAAGGAAGTGCACTTGGTTAAAGTCTAATGGCTGCATTGTAAAGGCTCAGAGTGGACTTCGGAGTCAGAGTCCGAGATGCGTGAGCAGTACCCAGAGTTGTTTCCAGAGAATGACTTCGAGGGTGAAGTCTGATCCTAGTGGGGGAGAATTGTAACATCCTGAAATGAGGTATACTTTGATGACCTTAATCCTTTATGCAATTTTCAATACTAGTCCCTATTTGATAAAAGGTCGCACTTAAGTACGCAAGGCGTACCCATGTATACGCGCAACGTACTCATGCACTTTGCATGATCGTGTAGGCCACCTAGTACGCTGGGCATACCAAAGGGTACGCTGGGCATACTAGAATTAGAGTAAAACCCTAATGCCCTCTTGTTCCCCTATTTAAGGAAGATAGTGGCCTCATTTCCTACTACCATTTCCAGCCTCCAACCTCCCTCAAACCCTAAATTCGTATTCCTAGCTTGTGTGAGTGTTGTGGCTCATTGAAGTGTTCTTGTGAAGCTTTTGGTGGAGAATGAGCCTTGGAGGAAGTGTAGCTTGTGATTCTACTTATTGGATCTGAGTTCTACTCTTGTTAGTGCATCTTCCAGAGGTATCAAGTTAGAAACTTGCTTATTGTTGTGTTAGTCCATGTTTTGGGTCCATTTTGAGGGTTTTATATCCCAAGTTTGGAGCTTTGTGAGCTTGGTGAACTCCAGAGCATATCTCTTGTTCTTTTAAGTGTTTTTGGTTGTCTAGATTCATAAAAATGGGAATTTGATCGTCTAAATCTCTCCATGCATGAGTTATGTGGACTCTTGTGTTGGGAATGTTAGAGTTTGTGAGTTTGAGACTTGTTCAGCCATGCTAAGGCTTAAAGTCCATGGCTTTATGGAGTAATAGGACGTCTTTAGCTCAGATCTGCAGTTGTAGCATTTGTCTGAACAGATTAAGACCAAGTGAAGTGAGGAGTGGAAACTTGAGACATACGTCATGCGTACTCCCAGCTACGCGCAATGTAGTGTTGAGATTCTCCGATGCATGTATGGCTGTACGCCCAACGTACTCGTTGGGTGTTGACCTTCGTTGACTTTTGAGCTCTTGGCCATTTTGTGGACTTTTGGCTAAAGAGGAGCAAGATGGTCTTTTCACCCTCCTGAGATTTTGTAGAGAGACTCGGTCAAACATTTTGGGGTTATTAGAATTATTTATTAATTAGAGATGAATGTGATATAGTAGGTGGAGTCTAGACCGGCAGTTCGGGTGCGAGATGCATTGCTTTTCAGCGAGAGGTGAGTCTTCTCACTATACTTATTTGTGTGGTAACTTTTGTGTGACCGGAGGGTCTGATTTGTATTACTGATCGGTGCGTCTTATCTGTTTACATGTCATTATGCATTCTATCTTTGTGACTTATGCTGTTATGTCATTCTGTGTATTTATTGAGCTATGACCAGAGGGTCCATACCGAGATGTGAGACCGGAGGGTCTTCACTGAGACACATGACCGAATCGTCCTTATTGAGATTTAGCCACGAGAGGCTAATTACTTGTGTACATGGTATTTTGGGGAACTGACTAAGCTTTGTGCTTACAGTGTTGATCAATGTGTTTCAGGTACTTCACATGATTGCGGGAAGGCATCGACATGATTGTACACACCAGCTTGATGTTTAGAGTTCATGAGGAGTCTTGGATATTTGACTATGTTTCATAATAATTGTATTTGACGATGAGAACTTGGCAAGAGTTAATGCTATAAACTATATTTTGATGATTTCAAAATGAAAAAAAAAATATATTTGAAAATTTTGGTTGTTACACCAGAGACAATGTTAGGGTTTTGAATCGCGTTCCATTTCGTGTACTCGATCATTAGGTCACGTTAGCATCGAACGAAGTCTTCTACGAGGGAATTAGCAATGTTTAGACTCATATTAGTGAAGTACATAAGAGTAATTATAACGGTGGTAAAAACAAATAATTACTATGGTGAAATATCAATCAATTAGTATATTCATAATATATTGATAATATTTAAAGGTGAGCAGTGGTTGGTAAGAATCATATAGAAAGTTTTTTTATTTGACAGAATGTATTGTATGAAATATACATGTTTCCATTCATGTGTACTTGAAATAGACTCACTGTATTGATTCTGACATTTGTTTCTTTGCTTGTTGCTTTCGCCTTGCATTGGTAAATGTAGCACGATTTGATGGCTTGGTGAGGATGAGTATTTATGGGTAGTTATATCTTAGATGTTTCATTAGTGATGATACCATCTTGGATGTTCTAGTTCTTACCATTATGTGGCTTCTTTGGAGATTTCGTAGTACCGTTGTTTTTCAGCATAATCAGCTGAAGAAAATTTCCATCTTTGAAAAAAAAAATGATACAATTATAATAAAAAAAAATCTAATTAAAATGGGTTGGTTGAGTTCAAAATATAAGTCTATTTTTTTCTTCTTTTTAATATTATTGCAGTTATTTGCTAGAGTTTTTAGTATGCTCTTTTAACATGCTCACACTAAAACCTAACCCCATTAAACCCTGAGTGGGGTTTTCCGCACACCACAATAAGTGATGTGTCACTGCCATGGTGCGGTTAATACGACACCTTCTGAGGCTCATGCAGTAAGGGCATGACATTGGATGAACATAACACACCTTTATTTATTTTTATTTTTTTACTATTGTGTGTGTGACCGTTTTTAAGGGGCTATTTTTTTGATTTTTTTTAAAGAAACAACTATAAATAACATACTATATATCACATACTTCAGACCACCACAATACATTAAATTCATACAAAAACTCAAAATTTTGTATTTCAAAAAATGAACCCAAACAACTTTCCAATCAATTCTCAACCTAAAATCCAGTCGAAACAAAACGTGTGAAAATGTTTGTCCTTTGGATCCATTTGTTTACCGAATGCAGCTTAATCCCTCTATGATTTCACCTCGGCCCCAACCTAGAAACCTACCCCAACTGCAATACATTCACCCCCAACAAATACCATAACAATTTCGACTTCCGGGGAGCAACCCCTAACACCAGAAGTTAAATTTGTTCGGGAAGCCCAACCTGATCCCAAACCACAACTCAACCTAAATTTGTTTGGGAAACCCATGCTCAACTATCCAATCTCAAAAGACGAGGAAAAGGAAAAACATTGCTTATAAAATAAATGGTGTCCTCTCAACAATGGCAACCGAAAAAAAGATATAATTAGTGAAATCTTGGGTCGACATTTCGGAGGATCCCAAAACCAGAAATACGTAAAAGGATGAGAATTTTTTTGTGATGCATTATGGAGCAATTTCACATCGTTATGGGTTGTGACGAATAACGTACAAAAGATCAATATAATAGCAAGTTTTCGCGAGATGAACAAAATGATTACACAATTCAACGGGATGTACAACTTGCTAAATCAATGGAAAAATGGGGGAAGCGATCAAAGTACTTTCGAGATGTCGTCTAAACTTTTTCAAATTGATAAAAATAGGAGGACGTTCAAATTTATCGATGTTTGGAAATTTTTAGTCACGTCGTAAAAATGGATAAAAGAGTATGGTAGCAAAGAAAGTCGTTCGAAAAAAACCAAAATTTCTGAAACGAGTTACAGTACTTCATCGGATGCACATTTTAGGATGGATTTGAACAAACATGATGAACTTGAACTTGAAGAGGTAGTCCACCCGATGGGTCGAGAGAATGCGCAAGAGAGAGAGAGAGAGTCTTCGTCAAATACATCGGGAACTGGAAAAAGTGATGACATTCACAAGATTAGTAGTAGTTTCGAAATTTATAATTTGAATTTCGAAAATTATTTCAATTTCGAAAATGAGAAATTGGAGCAGAAATAGAAAGCTCAAGAGGAGAAACAAAGAGCGCAACAAGAAAAGAAAAAAACTGGCAATATGGAATTTTTAAGGCGCAACATTGGTTATCTCATCGAAACGAGCTCGATATGGTTTTGAGGGCTAGATCATTAAAAAATATTACAATTAGTCTTATTTTATAATGTTTTTATTTAATTATCATTTTTAGCTATGCAATCATTTTTAATTAAACTAACAAAATATTTCTCTTTTATTATTATAAATATATATTTCAAATATTTATATAATTAATAAATTACATTAAAAAAAGAAAAAAGAAAAACAAAGTATGGTGAGGTATGGTACCATTCCTTTGAGTTTTGTAGGATGGGAGAATGGTGAGAGGAAAATGATGTGGAAGTGAAGTTACAAACCAAAATATTGTAACATATGGTACAATACCGTTTATTTTATACATAAAATTACTACAAGCCGTTTTAAACTTTTTACAGTGCCACTTAGTGCAATCCAAAATTAACTCATTAAGCTGAAAAAAATGGTAGCATGCTTAACATGTTGCCACATAAGATTTTTGGATTCCAGATCAGATTTTTTGAAGCCACATAGGACTAAAGAAATGATAGCATTCAAGTTGTAAAAAGATAGTGAGCGGTGGTGTTTTATTTTAATAGGTTTTATTTTAGAAAAAAAGATTAAGACAATAAAAGAAAATATAATAAACCAATCAAAACCTACCATCCAACATTCTCTTTCATCTCTCCTCTCGTTAAACTTATAGTGAATTAGCGACTATCGGTAGCGAGCCAACCTTAGCGCAAGCCAGGGGCGGTGTCTAGCATCTCGTAGAGCGCCTAGTGAGGGCCTTGGTTACCCCCACTCCTTCAAGCCTTAGGGTGGAGAGAGTCATTCCCCCTTAACCAATTGTCACGTCTGTTTTTTTTCTCTCATCTCTCTTCATCTTTCCAACACATAATACATGAAACCTCTATCTTTACCAACCCACTAAACATACTCAATTTTTAATTTTAAAATAAACACAAACTAATAAAAATCATGGAAAACTAATTTTCAAGATATTAAAAACATACAAAACTAATTTAAAACCATACAAAATTAGTTTGGTGCAAGTCTTCAAGCAAAAAATACAAGTACTCAATGGATGAGGTTGAAACGAGTTAAACAAACCGTTTATAGGTCTTTCTCTTCCTACCACTCGTGACCCGCTGAGTGAGGGAGTGGTAACTTGGAGGTACCATGTGTACCTCCCCCAACCCACTCACCTCTGCGTTCTCCCTTATATCATTTTTACAATGTTATGCTAAAACTTGCAACTAAATTGTAATATTTTATGGAGATATTAGAAAATATATATACTTTGGTTAATGAATTTATACCTTTTAAATTACCAAATAAAAAGTAACGATTTTATTCTTAAAGAATATCTTAGACAAGTCTCAACCTATTTATTAGCGTGTTTCACAATTTAAGACGTAGTAGCAACATATTTTAAACCAAAATATTCCATATAACATTTTTGAGTACGATTTCATCACCCATGTGACATGACCCTTGGCAATAATATATAGTCAATTAGTCATATGGATAACAAATGGAGGTTGAAGTTCAAATTCATCTGTGAGAAAATGACTCTCTACCAAATTCTGTAACACCATATGTTTAAAGATAATAAAGAACCGACTTTATTCTTGAGGCCATAATTCTTGAATTCAATATTATAAACATAACCTTTATTCCTCAATGTATAGACACAAAATGAGGTGTATGAGTAGTTGAGAGACCTTTGTCATTGCCCTCAATGAAAGCATAGTTCTAGTAAGTTAAAATAAAGTATAGTAGTAGACAAATAAGCGTCAAATTATTTAAGAACATGAGGTATTGAGGGTTCATGTAATCAATTATTGTTGAATTGAAATTAGGTTTGTTGCCCTTTTCTCTTTTGTATGGTGGGGTCTAATTGACATCATAAATTGGTATATTAGTTGGTCCATGTGCACATGGATTCTAAATTGTAATGGAAAGAAGAAAACTACAAATCTCGAAAGATGGCACCTTAAGTGACTCACACATGATTAACTTATTGACATGCATAATTAACACAAATGTGGGAAATGTTGCATGTTTATGGAAAATTTGGTTATCTACACTTAGTGACAACACATTCCTCTTTTAAGTTTAGCGGTGTCAACCTTAAAGGATATAGCCACACCATTTATATTAAATCGAGCAAGTTGTGTAGTCTTGCGTTAAACCATTTACATATTAAGATGATTTAAGTTATTTAAATCAGAGATGACCGTTGTAACGAAAGAACCAAACTTTTTAAAAATACATTGTTCATATTTTTTAGAACGGCAGAACGGAAGTAAACAACACAGGTGTGTTCAAAGCTCAACAAAATATCAACTTTTAATCTTTTATTGAATCCCCGATCCCATCAAAGCTTACAAAATACCTTTTATATATGGCCTAACCGAAATTTGGCGGGCCAAATTTGAGAACATCAAATGGACATGAAATTTCTCTAATTTAACTCTTAACTAACTAAGAGAAGGAAAACATATTGTTGCCTTAAAACATAACAAAAGAAATCATCAAGTACATGAATGGTCCATATAGTTTGAGATATATATTTGGTCCCTAACTCTTATCAATAAATTCACTATTTATTTATTATTTATTTATCATGTATTTGACCTATAAATTGTTGGATTAAAGTGTCTTAGTTTATAACTAAATTGATATAAACTTGTAAATAGAAATAAAGTCCTTTTTAGGTTGCCCTCATAACAAGAGAGAGAGAGAGAGAGAGAGAGAGAGAGAGAGAGAGAGAGAGAGAGAGAGAGAGAGAGAGAGAGAGAGAGAGAGAGAGAGAGAGAGATGGTTTGTTAATATACTATGTGATTAATATATTAATTGAAAATTGATAATTGAAATGTTAATTTGTTACGTGATTAATAAATTAATATGAGATCAATAGTTAAATAATTGATTTATTAATTGATAAATTAATGAAAAATCAATAAGAATTAATTAATTGTTAATCAGAATTAATCTGAAATTAATTTAGAATTAATTGGAATTAATTAAAGGTTTAAGGGGTGAATTGTAATTGTTCAATAGTTGAACAAAAGAAACAATTTTAGAACCATTCATGGTATGTACGGTTTTAGCTTGATTCTTAGGGTTTGTGGAAGCCTCCTGGATGTAGATAAGGAAGTGACTTAAATTGAGATTAAATATATTATTTAATTAATTCACATCTGGTTTTGCCTGCAAGTTACCTAAACTATAAATATGACCTCAAGACCAACAAATTTTGTTCATACCTTTACCTACAATGTTAGGAACAAAATCTCTATATCTCTCCTTTTCATTCCAGGGTTTCTAGGGTTTTGGGTGTGAGCCATTTGAGACTAGGGATGAAATTTAGAAACGGAAAACCAGACAGGAACCGGAACCGTTAAAACTGGAATATATAGAACCGGTTCCGGTTCTGGGTTTAAAAATTGGCTTTATCCGGGTTTTGGGTAATCCGAGTTTGGGTCCATTGGGTTCGGGTAAACCGTGTCTAAAAACCGGAACCGATGTTAGGAACCGGAACCACTTTTAAGGTCGGAACCGGTTTTTGTGAAATGTTTACAAGATGCATATCTCATTCGTTTCAACTCCAATTGACATGCATTTTTTTCCAACATGTAGTTTAGAGTTTGTACAAGATTTTAGACTATAAATTTGCCATTTTTTGTTTTATATTCATTGACTTACAGTCCCCCAAACTAATGATATCAAAGCTGAAAGTTTTTAGTTTTTCAGTTTTTTTGTATTATGTGAAAGTTTTAAAACATGCATATCTACTTCGTTAGAAGTCGGATTGACATTTGGTTTTTTCCAACTTGTAGTTTGGACTTTGTACTTAAGTTTAGACTATAATTTTGTCATTTTTGGTTTAATATTCAATGATTTACATTCCTCCGAAATCGGGATAGAAAAACTGAAAATTTTCAACTTTTCAGCTATTTGTTTTTGTACTTTGTATTATATGAAAATTTTGACACATGCATATCTCATTCGTTTAAAGTTGGATTGACATGCGGTTTTCTCCAGAGTGTAGTTTAGAGTTTGTACATCATCTTAGACTATATTTTTGTCAATTTTGGTTTCATATTCAATGAGTTACAGTCCCCCAAAATCGGGATATCAATATGAGAATTTTCAAAGTTCAACCCACTAAGTAGGAAGTAATTACCAAAAAATTCTGGTTTTTCTGGGTTTTCTGGTTCTAAACCCACTTTATCCGGTTCCAAACTACCCACTTTGATGTTTCCGGTTTTTCTGGTTCTAGACCCACTTTACCCGGTACCATACCCGAAACTGGTTCCTATATACTGGCCCAGTTTTCGGTTCTACAAAATCCCGTTAACCGGTTCTGGGTTTTCGGATCCGGGTCCATCCGGTCCGGGTTTAGACCAACTTTCATCCCTATTTGAGACATCGTATTTTAGATGTTTGCTTTCTAAAGACATATAGGAAAGGATCAAATATTTATTTGCTATAGTAAATCTAAAGGTATGTAAACCATAACTCGTGAATTTAAATTTCCATAGAGTTCCTTTAGGGTTCTTGAAGTCCATTGTATGTTGCTATCAATTAGAGACATCATAGATCATTTATAGGTTCCATGTGAACTTAAGTGTTATAATTTTCCTTTTTACATGTTTTTGATAACCTACAAAACCCATCATAAATAACTTATTATTATTCATTATTTATTTTAAGTTACACTATGTATTATTATTTATTTATTCCCTTTTCTCTATTAAGTTTGTGAGTTGTGACCCATATATTCACCTACGAACAAAAAGTACAATGATAAACTTTTTTCTTTGCATATTTTGTTAGTGATTTATTTCACTAATACTATTTAATTGTAATAGGATTAATCTATTGACCAAAATCAAACTTGATAAACATTAAAAAAAAATAAGGGTGGTGTGGAGTGAACACTTGTTTGACTTTTTCAAGATTCAAAATACACAATCATTTAAGGGTGAATCCTCTGAACCAACATGGGTCCGAGTGTAACATCCTGAAAACACTGATCAAAATTTTCACTTGGAGGTTTATTAATTCATTCATAAATTGTTCAATATGAAACACCCAATTATAATACGGAAACCATGAGGGAACGATGCTATGCCATCACGCCGGGCCCTTCCCTTTCGAACCAGAAGTACCTGAAACTTTAAGCACAAAGCTTAGTGAGTTCCCCAAAGTACCACATACTACACACAAGATAATGAATGCTATGAACCGAATCACAGTCTTACAGTCACTTTCTACCATGGGCCAAATCATGGTATTTCCTTGCAAAACCGAGGGCCAAATCCCGGTCTTACATACAAGTGCCAGGGGCCAGATCGTGGTCTTTCATACAATTGTCAGGGGCCAGATACTATTCTTTCATGAAAGTACTACTGAGACAGCTAGCACTCTATACAACAAGGTAATTGGTCAGCATTGGTGCCTTTGACCCATGAACATATTCAGAAAACTCACCTCCACAAGAAGATAACCGAGCCACACACTTGAGCTGCTGCTAACACGACTCCTCACACTAGTTATATCCCAAAAATAACCCTAATCAATAATCTGGGTTTTTAACCCATAATAAATGGTCCAATAATTCCATTATCCTAATTAGGGCAAAAAGGTGATTTTCCCTTCCCATTCAACCTAACGTAAAAAGTCCAACACCTAATGGTCCAAGGCCTAAAAGAATGGCCTAAAAGCTAGAACTGGATCGTACGCCCCATGTACCACCTTGTACACCCCACGTACAACAACTAATGCAAGAGGGAAATCGGGGTCAAGGTGCAGTACGTGCAACTTACATACTTTTACTCCTGATGTACGCACCTTGGAACAAAACTCTCATTAAGGTCTTAATGCCTTAAGACCTTACGTCTAAACTTCAGATATGAGCTTATTAAAACCTCTAAGGCCATAAATTTGAAATCTTTATGCCTTTGCACGGCTACAAGGAGCCCAACACTAAAAACCTAACTTATTCAATCATTTTCCACACCATAACTATTGCATGGGGACAAAACAAGACTAAGCTTGCATTTTTATGGCTTAAAATATACTAAAATTTCTGAAAGGACAACTTAAAGGCTTTAGAGTACCTCATACTCACAAAGACCTAGGTTTTGGAACAATAAGGGATAAAAATCTAAGCTTAACCAAAATCTAGATAAAAATGTATCAAGGTTGGACCTTTATACCTCCATATGGTGGACAATGAAGAGAAAATGGTGATTCCAAGGACTTGAGAGAAAAACCACTTCTTTGACGATCTTCCTTCACAAACAAGAATACCTGCAATTTACTTAAAAGCACAAAAATGCTTGAAATGGGTTAGGGTTTGCAAGGGGGTCGATACGAGGGATGGAGTTTGATAAGAGGAATGGTTTTGGGGCTATATGGGTGTTTATAAAATGCACAAAACCTACATATTAGGGTTTGGTCCTACCCACATACGCCCTGCGTACTAGTGTACACTTAACGTACTCGTGCGAGACCAGGTACGCCCAGCATACCCATGCTACCCCAAAAATAAAAAATGCCATAAAGGTCCACTTTGAAAATAATCATATTTTAAGGGGGAAAAGGTAAATACCTGGAACAACAAGATGTTACAACTCTCCACCACTTGAATTAGACTTTGTCCTCGAAGTCCACTGTCGCGAATAAATCAGGGTAGTGCTCTCGCTTCTCCGCCTCAGGCTCCCATGTCCATTCAGAACCTTTCCTACGCTGCCACTAGACCTTGACCGGAGACACTTCCTTGTTGCATAAATCCTTCGTCTTCCGATCCAAGATTGCCATCGATCTCCCCATACAGTTCAGGTGATCATCAACTTGAATGCGATCCAGAGGAACAACTGTGGACTCATCAGCCACAGACTTCCGATGCTGAGACACATGGAAAATGTTATGGATATGGCTGAGCTCATCAGGCAAATCCAGCCGGTATGCAACCTTGCCCACCCATGTGGATATCTTGAAAGGACCAATGAATATGCGGCCCAACTTGCCCCTCTTCCATAATGGGATGAAACCTTTCCAAGGTGACACCTTCTGATGCACCAAATCTCCTACCTGAAACTCAAGGTCCAAACGTCGCCGATCTACATAACTCTTTTTTCAGCTATGCGCGACTCGAAACTTATCGCGCAACTGCTAAATCAATTCATTGGTCTTAAGTACAACCTCAGTAATCCCCATGACGCGATGCCCGACCTCCCCCCAACAAACCGTGGTCATGCGCCTCCTTCTATACAACATCTCAAATGATGTTCGACCAATACTGGCATGATAATTGTTGTTGTAGGAGAACTCGGTTAGTTGAAGGTAAGTATGTAACTCCCTCCAAAAATCTAGGACACAAGCCTGAAGCATATCTTCTAGCGTCAGAATCATCCACTCGCTTTGGCCGTCAGTCTGGGGGTGGTCTGCTATACTAAAATGTAGCTGAGTACCCAATTCCTCATGGAACTTCCTTTAAAACCTAGTGGTTAAATGAACATCTCGTTTTGAAACCACCGAAACTGTCACCCCGTGCCGAACTACCACCTCCTGAACGTAAATGTCATCAAACTTCTCAGCCGATATGCTCTCGGCAATTGGTTTGGAATTCACACTCTTGGTGAATCTATAAAAAATTACCCAGATAACATCAACTCCAGATGCTATCCTTGGCAGCTTTTGATGAAATCCATGGTAATCTCTTTCCACTTCCACATGGGAATGGG
Organism: Lactuca sativa; assembly: GCF_002870075.4. Taxonomy (NCBI): domain Eukaryota; kingdom Viridiplantae; phylum Streptophyta; class Magnoliopsida; order Asterales; family Asteraceae; genus Lactuca; species Lactuca sativa. Next base: position 241,866,518 of record NC_056627.2, read on the forward strand.
TAAGGGCTGCATCTTGTCGTGGGGTCTCTGATGTTCGGCCTTGACTTTCCTGCAAGTTAGGCACCACTCAAGAAACCAAGCTATTTCCTTTTTCATACAAGACCACCAATAACTCAACCTCAGATCCCTATACATCTTTGTGGCCCCTGGATGGATAGAAATTTTTGACCTATACATCTCCTCCAGAACTGTCTACCTCATCCCACCTGTTGTCGGAACCTAGACTCGACCACATTGAGTCAACAAGCCCCAAATTGTGTCTGAAAAATAAGGGAATCTGCCCACTGATTCGCTTAATCTTCCAGTTATCCATTTTCAATCCCTCCATCTAAGCGTTTTTTATCAAATCCAACAAAGGCGAAGTGACAACCATCCTCAAGTAGATATCCATGATAGAAGAACTCACAGCCTTACAGCTCAAAGCATCGTCCACTACCTTGGCCTTCCCAGGGTGGTACAGGATCTCGCAATCATAATCCTTTACTATATCCAACCATCTAATGCCGCATATTCAAATTCGGCTGATCCATCAAGTCTCTCAAACTCTTGTGGTCAGTGTACATAGTACACCTAACCCACATACATATAGTGCCTCAAAATCTAGAGGGCAAAAACCACTGCTCCCCAAGTCCAAATCATGCATAGGATAGTTTTCCACATGATGCTTTAGCTGCCTCAAATCGTAAGCAATCACGTGACCCATCTGCATAAGGTCAGCTCCCAAATCCAAAATAGAGGCATCACAATAAACCAAAATATCATCCAAACGCTCGGGAAGCACAAGAATTGGGGTCTCACACAATCTGTTCCTCAAAGTCTTAAAAGCCAACTGTTGATCATGCTCTCACCGAAAAGTCACACTCTTTTTCGTCAAGTGGGTCAAAGGAACTACAATCTTGGAGAAATCTTGGATAAAAATTTGATAATACCCCATGAGGCTGAGGAAGCTTCGAATATCATATGGGGTCCTTGGAACCTCCAATACATCACGAACCTGATCTTGGCTAGGTTGACCAGGATATCCTTCCGATTGACGATGTGACATAGGAACCGCACCTCGCACAACCAGAACTCACATTTGGAGAGTTTGGTATAAAGCCTCTCCCTCCTTAGGGTCTCTAACACCTCTCACAAATGGTCCTCATGCTGATCCTTGGTCTTGGAGTAGACTAGAATATCATCAATCAATACCATCATAGACCGATCCGACATCGGCCTGCAAACTCGGTTCATGAGATCCATGAACGCTGCTGGTGCATTGGTGTGCCCGAATGACATCACCATGAACTCATAATGACCATAACGATTCCTGAGGGTTGTCTTCTGCACATGATGATCCCTGACCCCCATCTGATGGAACCCCAACGCAAATCAATATTGGAAAACCAAGATGCACCCTGAAGCAGATTAAACAAGTTGTTCATTCTCAAAAGTGGGTAATGGTTCTTCACCGTCAGCTTCTTCAACTCTCGGTAATCAATGCTCATTTTGTGTGACTTGTCCTTCTTCTTCACAAAAAGAATCGGTGTTCCCCACGGAGAACTTCTCGGACGAATAAAACCCTTGTCTATCAGCTCCTAAAGCTGCATAGAGAACTCTTGCATCTCTAGTGGTGCCAAGCGATACGGTGCCTTGGCTATCGGAGCCGCACCAAGGTACAAATGAATTTGAAACTCAACCTGCCTCTCATGAGGCACTACTAGCACATACTCAAGAAATACATCGGGAAAATCCCGAACAATCGGCACCCCACCCAACTCTATCTTGCCCTCAACTCGAGTGTTTGCAACATAAGCTAGAAACCCAAAACAACCTTGTTGAAGATATCTCCTTGCCCTCGGGCAATCGAAGTTTTTATGCTCGGTCTGAGTGTAATGGAACAAAATCAAGTAACTCCTTGGGCAATCCCTACTCACTTGGCCCGACTGGCCACAACCAAAACAACTTGAACCCAACACTCGGCATGCTCCACTGTGCAACTTGCCGCAATGGCCCCAAACCTGCTTGCCTCTGGTATGTGCATTAGAAGTTTTGTGCCTCTTAGCCTGGACCACTATTGTCTGTACCTGCTCCGGCTTCCGCTTCATCAAGAGCTCCAACTCAATCTCTTGCTTACGGACCTTTTCGATCATATCATTCAGGGTCTTACACCCCGAAAAGCTCACGAACTCCATGATATCATCTCTCAACATGTCATTGTATCTCGTCTTCCTAATCTACTCATCTGTAGTGTATTGCAGGAACAACAAAGCCGTCTCCCTAAATTTGGCGGTAATCTCCGCCACAGTCATAGTAGTCTGGCGAAAGTCCTAGAATTTATTCGCCAGTTGCTGCACCTCAATAGCTGGTGATAACTCCCTTTGGAAACTCTGAACAAAATCCTCCCAGGTCATCACTGCCACTACCGCTGACCCTACAACTCGGTTAACATCATCCCACCAGTCTTGTGCTCGGTCCCTCAGTGGGTAGGATGCAAATCCCACCTGTACCCCCTCAAGGAAAAACCTCGTCCGTTAATCTTTCTCCATGTCATCGACCCGTCATCGGCTAGCGATGGGGTGCTTAACCCAAAAGAAGTTAGGAGCTCCACATGCCTTGAACTCCCAGAATGAGGGATATCGATCTCCTATCTGACGCGGATCAATCTCAGCTTGAAGTAACCTGATTCTCTCATCCATTAGCTCCATAATATGCTCCTTGATGGTACCGAAGATCATAGGGGTAGCGTCCAAGATACCGTGAGTAACCTCAGCCGAAATGAACTCGCACAATCTCTCATCAATAAGTTTTGTGCTTGATCCAGAACCTGAACCAAAACCAGAGCTAGAACCTCCTCAAGTAATCATCACCATCCTCAAACTAAAACGCAACATATAAACAATCAACATATGACTCGAGGGGATCACTAAAAAGCCTTCCTTAGAATTCCCAGGCCTGTTATTGTCTCAGGTACAAATCATGTGCTTCTAGTAGTATGAGTCGAATACTACCTTTCACACCTACATGTACCTTCCTCAAGAGCAGGTCCGATTTCTCTAAGTCACCAAACTAACCATATAACACTCCTATGCTAAACAACATACATATCCTACACTATCTTAGGAAATCTAAATTTTCACCGCTCACAATACCACGAACCTCAATCAACATCGTTGGTTGACTTATGCATGCAAGTTATACACAAAACATGATCATATAGAATGTCAAATGATGATTCTACCGTAAGTCCACAACCAAATAAGGACCAGGAAATGAGGCCAAATCGATCATTCTTGGGTTACACATTCCTAATCGTATACAACTTTGAAAGCATACACTTAACAATTAACTGAGATGACATCAATTCCAAGTAATTCATAGCATCAAGTTCCACTAGGATATAAGACATCACACAAATACATAAATTCTATTATATGATTCTTGAAGGTATCCTTATCCCTAATCTAGCATGTAATTCTCATATCAAGCATACTACGCCTAATATATAGGTATGGGTAATCTTGAGAACCACTTACTTGAGTGCATTTGGTTACACACATCGCACCCATTTTTCTTAGTAAAAATCTTTTTAAAAGTTCTATTTCATTAATCTTTAAAAAGATTATCGTTTCCTCTATTTGAGTTATGACACACCCGAAAGTGTGTCCGAGTCCCTCAAACCAAGGCTTTGATACCAACTTGTAACATCCTATAAGTAGTGATAAAATTTCTCATTTGGAAGTTTATCAATTCATTCATAAATTTTTGCAAAATCAAACACTCAGTTATAATATTCAAAACATTAGAGTACAATTATTCAGATTGTGAAAATAGTGAGGGGAGGATGTTGTGCCATCTCGCCGAGCCCTTCCCTTTCGAACAAGAAGTACCTAAAGCCATAAACAAAAACTATAGGCACAAATATTAGTAAGTTTCCCAAATTACCACATACCACACACAAGATAATGAATGCTATTGGCCGAATCATATTCTTACATTCACTTTCTGCCATGGGCTAAATCATGGTTTTAACTTGCAATGTCGAGGGCTAAATCCCGATCTTACATACGAGTGGCAGGGGACAGATCCTATTCTTTCATACAATTGACAAGGGCTAGATCCTGGTTTTTTTTTTGTACAATTTCCAGGCTTCATATCCTGGTCTTTCATGCAAGTATCACAGAGACAACTAACACTCTACATAACAAAGTAATGGGCCGACATTAGTGACTTCGACCCATGGATATATTGAGAAAACTCACCTCCAAAAGAAGATAACCGAGCCACACACTCGAGTTATTTCTAACACGGATCCTCACACTAATTACATCCTAAAAATAACCCTATTTAATAATCTAGGTTTTTAACCCATAATAAATGGTCCATTAATCCTTTTATACTAATTAGGGGAAAAATGTCATTTTCCCCTTCCCATTTGGCCTAAACTAAAAAGCCCAACCCCTAATGGTCTGAGGCCCAAAAGAATGGCCCAAAGATGGAATTGAGTCATACGCCCCGCTTACAAGGACTGATGCAAGAGGGAAATCATGGTCGAGGTGCAGTACGTGCATCATAAATACTTTTACTCCCGACGTATGCACCCTAGATCAAAACTGTCATTAAGGTTTTAATTCCTTAAGACCTTATATCCAAACATCATATTTGAGCTTATTAAAATCTATAAGGACATAACATTGTAATCTTTATGCCTTTGCATGGCTACAAGGAGCGCTACAATAAAAATCTAACTTATTCAACCATTTACCACACCATAACTATTGCATGCGGACAAACCAAGATCCAAGCTTCTATTTTTATGGCTTAAAATACCCTAAAATATCTTAAAGGAAAGCTTAAAGGCTTTGGAGTACCTCATACTCACAAAGGCCTAGGTTTTGGTAAAAAAAAGGGATAAAAATCTAAGCTTCTCCAAGATATAGAGAAACATGTATCAATGTTTGAGTTTTATACCTCCAAATGGTGCACAATGAAAAGAAAAGGTTGGATCCAAGGACTTAAGAGAAAAACCACTTCTTTGATGATCTTCCTTCACAAACAAGAATACTCACAATTCACTCGAAATCTCAAAATGCTAAAAATGTGTTAGGGTTTGCAAGGGGGTCGATATGAGGGATGGAGGGTCATAAGAGGAAGGGTTTTGGGGCTATAAGGGTGTTTAAATATTGCACAAACCCTAAATATTAGGTTTTGGTCCAAGCCATGCATGCCCTACGTACTAGTATACGCTCAGCGTACTCGCACGAGACTAGGTACGCCTAACGTACCAGCAGGTACTCCCATCGAACCTATGCTGCCCCCAAAAAATAGAAAAATGTCATAAAGGGCCACTTTGAAAATAAGCATATACTAAGGGGAAAAAGGTAAATACCTAGAAGAATAAGATGTTACATCGGGGGCAGCGCCCCTAGTAGCATGGTCCAAAGGGTGGCAACACTTGGTGGGGTCCAAGTGGCAGAGCCTGTGGTGTGTGTGTGTGTGTGGGGGGGGGGGGGTAATATTGCATTGTAAAAAATGCATGAAAAATTTTCATTTAAGAAAATTGAACCGGTTTTTTTATCCTTCTACTAAACCCGATATTAGTGATAGTTTGTGATGGTTGTAAACGTCCCATGTGGCCACTTTTGGTTGTTTTCTAACTATGTAGTTTTTAGATAAGGGATAATACCCATTTTGGTCCAAATTTTGTTACATTCTCAAGAACATAACATCATATTCGACATGTTTGAAAGCACTGAGTTGTATCCAGTTGGACTTTCGATTTGTACCATCGAAATACTTCAATTTGATAGTGATTCAAGACTTTTAGTGGATTACTGGCAATATTTTAACCCCGAATTCTAAGAAAAGTTAAAGTACTATTTGATAATGGCGACTAGATATTCTGTAAAGGACATGACAAGCAAGTTTGATAAGTCGATATAGTTTAAAGGGAAACACTTCGAAGATGGAAGAAGAACAAAGATATTAGACCAAGTGGATCTAAGGATCCAGAAAAACAACAAAATCAGATCTCAGATTTCATGCAGAATTCTAATTACGTTCAAAATTATGATTCTGTGATTTTTTAGGCATTTTATGCAAGGGATGATGATGTTGTTCGGTGGCTTGGTTCTGGTGCAACAAGTCATGCTTGCAAGGATCTTCGTTGGTTTAAATAATGTGAACCAATTGAAGATGGGAAATGTTGCAACTAATCCAATCGAGGGACTAGGATGTGTTTTACTTAATTTTACTTATATAAAAAGTTTGTGTTTAGAAAATGTATTGTATATACATGGGATTCGAAAGAATATCTTATCTGAAATTATATTGAATAAGTGAGGCTAAAAAAGTGTTGGTTAGTGAGAAATATATCTTTTCAAGACATGGTACCTTTTTTTGATTTAGTTATGTATGTAATGGTATGATTATAATTAATCTAAATTATCCATCTTATGATAATTCGATTTGAATGGATTCAACTAGTACTAGCAATAACTTAAATAAATCATATTTATTGTTAGGGCCAGGATCCTTACGATATTCAGGATCCTCAAATATCCAAGATCCTCAGCTACATCAGGATCCTGGCTAATTACCGTTATTATTTTTATCAATATTTATAATGGTCATATTTTGTCTATAACTAACCATGTGCAGAAGTAGTCAAGGGAAGAACAATTCTCAACAGAGAATCATCTTAACTATGCTAAAGACCCGGAATACTTGGTTAAATAACGTTCTTGAAGCTGGTCATAGAGGATCCCGGAAATATCGGATATCTGCCTGTGTATCAATCAGATTCGTTTGATGGTGCGGAATCTCAATCAAACGGATGATGTCAGATCAAATAGAAGAGAAGGAGAAGAAGAATAATATGAATCTCTGTATGAATTGATTAGAATTAATGTTCCAGATACAAAAAATTCACACACACAAAAATGCTCTCTAGTTTCTCTCTTCTCTCATTCATCAATCTACTCCTCACACCTTACACTTATACTTATACTTGGAGAATATGGGCTTGGTGAACATGGGCCGTAAATGGGTTTACCGTCCAACACAGAAAAATACATTTTTCTAGAAAAGAAAAGTATAAACCATATTTTTGACCCAACAATCTCCCCCTTGGTTTATAGCTTTCTTTTCTTAATTGACCCAACAAGCTCCCCGTAAAAAGTAGCTGGCTTTTCTTGTTAATCTTCAATGGGAGCTTTGGCTTCAGCTTTAATCTTCAATTTCTTCACAGCATCAAGATGAACATATGAATCTTCTATGGACGACTTCATCTTGAGCAGTTGAGCATTTCTTTAAAATTTGGCATTGAACGCACGTTGGGTGAGGAGACTTGATGTACTAATTCTTGAAAGAGAGCGCTTTCGGCTCGAGAATCTTCAGAGAGAACATCAGAGAGAACAAATTTTCTGGATCACTTCAGCAGGTACAAAGATAGCAGCAAATTGATTGAGGAGGATTCAATGCAATCTGTCACATAATCTTCAATTTCAGCTTCACCTTGCTTCTGGGGTTGAAAGATTGAATTTGAAAGAATAATCTTCATTTGTTGCTCCTTCGAATGAGAATTCTTCGATGCTCACGGACGAAACTTTTGGCTCAGAAATCTTCAACACAAACTCCATGAGTTTCATCTTCACCTGAAATCACTTTTCAAGACAAAACAAAACTAAAAGAAAACTTAGCACACAAATTAAAACAAAAACAAAAATATTTTTGGATTTTTCATATTTTCTGAAAAAGAAATAAAACAGAAATAACAATATTTTTTTAATATTTAATTTTCTGAATTTTTTTTCTCCCCTAATATTTAAATTAAAAGAACACTATGAACAAACTTAACAAAAACCAAATGATATCTAACTTTAAGAGTGATTTGGGATCAAAGTTGTTGGACAACCTTATTCCACTTGTCGGTACCCTTATCTTCACATCTTCGTCTGATCGATCGCCAGTATTGTGGTCCACTTAAACACGAAAAATTTGTGACAATTTTGGACAATTTTACCAATGACATGATACATGCATATATCTAATTGTAACTTTATTATCATGATTGGCCCTAATTCTTAAATACATTTTTCTTAAGACCATTTAACTGACTACAACCAGGGATATTGTTGTCCACCTAAATCGAGCAACGAGATCTACAGACAATTTGTATGTGTTCAATTTTAAGTGTACTAGAACGTGTTTCCCGCTTCCTGATATGCCCCAGCCATCAAGAACTTCCAGAGTACTCCTTACACCGGGTGAGCAGACAACCATTCAGAGAGAGGATAGATTTAGAATTCTATTACTTATTGTTTCAGAGGGGTTGAGAAGTAGAAGGTTGCATATGCTGTGTACCAGGTCGGATTGGAAGTCACGCAAAGGAGACAACATATGGCTAACAGATAAGAGGAATTTCATATATATAACATGTAGAGAAATAGAGTTGCATATGTTGTGTATCAGGTCGGATTGGAAGTCACGCAAAGGATACAACATATGACTAACAAACAAAAAGAAAGAAAATGATATTCTACAGACCTAATTTATCGGAATTTACCAGTCGCCCCATTCAACCGGAATTAAGGAAAAAATCAGCACATCGAGGAAAAGTGAATCCACAGTTCTAGATACGGTTTATTTAATGTGACCGGTAGATTCCCATGTATATCTCCCTGCTCAACCTATCCGAGCGTCGTGAAGTCAGGTTAAACAGATCTAACTAGGTCAAAGTTTGTGAAGTCCTTAAATTCATTACGTTCAACTTTCCCTAGTCAAGTCCATTTAAAATCTTTCGTGCCTACCAGCGCATCAAACACAGAGCGTAGACGATTCAACTTAGGTACGTTACGCCGATTCAGATTGCCGGTTATCACTTGCTAATTTCATTTCCCAAAACATCTCATTCAAGCACATTTCATTTACACCACATTTTTTTTTTTGATTTTCTAATCTTTTTGGATTTTTTTTTTCAAATTAAAATTTTCTAATTTTTGTTTTGTTTTTATTTCTCCCTCTAAATTTGTGCATAGGAGAGAAACGAAAGTAAATGCGCAAATTTAAACTATCCTAAAACAAAAATTAGTCTTTAAAGCAAAGCAGCTTAAGAAAAACCTAGGAGTATAGAGAAGAAAACGCAAAACGTAATTCACCGATTGAATCTGCATTCAGAAGGTCTGAGAACAACATGCATAATCTCAGAACGGATCCGAAAATTCTTCATGTCATTAAGCACTAACCCCATTTGTGATCTATTCCTTTCTTCCTTTCCCGTAAAAGGACACATACTCTCAAACAAAGGTCTGAATGTTGTACAGTTGAGAGATGTCCCCAATCATATGACAGGAATAGCCACTACCAACAAACTGAAGTCTGATGATATGCCTCCATAGCTGCTCCGACACAAAGCGGGATCAGTTGGTCTTTGGAACCCAGTCCATTTTGAAACTGGGTTGACCTTTGTCATCAGCACACGATACTTTCTCCCATGACATGTCCTGTTTATCACAAATAGAAGACATAGAAATATTAGAATCATTAATTGATTTGGGAGTTTCACCTTTGGTACCCATCTATATTCGGGTTTAACCCATTTCTTGTTCGATCCGATGGGTGCCTCGACACTTGATTTGGAACTTGAAGCCATCTGCCTAGATGAATTTGACCTAACCGGTCTTGGCTTCAGAGGAGCATCTCTTGAACTAGACTTCTGGGCCAGCATTCCCTTCTTGGCCTTGGGAGTTGGATGCTTGGCCTTCGGAGTTGGATGCTTGGCCTTGTGCGCATTCCAGTCATCATGGTCTGAATGTGACCTTGAGGGGTTTCTTTTGGAGTATCTCCCTCTTGGTGCGTTCTGCCATCCTTGTGCATAGTAAGGAATGTATGCGCGATTTGGACAGTTTCTAACAATGTGTCCAGGTGTTCCACAGTGAAAACAAGTCCATTTCTTCACTTGGAAATTGTTTCTTCCTGCCCCTGGTGGCGTATCTTTGCCTTGTCTCTTGTTGTTCCCATATGCACACTTGCCATAAGAACTCTGTTGCGTTGGAATTGGTGGCCTGTATTTCTCAACATCAGGTTGATCAGAAACAGCTGAGTTTGAAGCAACAAATTCAGAGTTCAAGGAGTTGTTGGTTTGTTCAGTAGTGATCTCATTGTTCTCATATTCTGCTACTTTACCTGCACATGAAGTAGAAACATTAGTATTTTCAACCTGAATAAATCCTCCTGACACAAATCCAACTGTTTTGCCATATTGAAGATGTGCCTCCCTGTCAATTTCTTCCTGTGTCATAGGGATGGATGTGTAGTTATGATTGAAATGTGGAGGAAGACTATCATACCCTAGACCCTTGTTTTGATTTTCTTTGAATTTTAATTGAGTTTCATACAAGGACTTAACTGTCTGACTTGACGCAGTATAATTTTTGAAACTAACATCTGTTTTTCTACTCTTAATTTTCAAAGTGTCAAGTTCTTCAGTTACAGCAGCAAGTTGTCTCTTAATATAGTCATAATTTTCACACTTGTTGCTATACTCTTCCTGAAGCTTCCTAAAGTCCTTGGTTTTTGCTTCTAATTCAGCCTTCAGGGGTTTCTGTCCTTTCCTGAGTTGATATCCTTCATATCTCAGGTCCTCAATTTCTCTTTTTAATAAATCAATTTGTTCCCAAAGAAATTTAATCGTAGCTTCACAAGCTGGAGTACATGTAACTTCAGTGACCGGAATGTTTTCAGAACTCGTTGTTTCTCTACACTTAAAAGCATCAAGTTCTTGAATTACATCCGCAAGACTAAGATGATTGAGATCTTTTGTCTTCTTGATGATAGGCACGTTCATATCCCACGATTTCCGAAGTGAATTCAGTAGCTTTTTGTTTATCTCAAACTTAGACAAGGAGATCCCAGCTATATTCATCTTAATAGTAAGTGTAGTAAATCGCTGCAACTGAGCTTCCAGGGTTTTTCCAGGGATATAATCGAACATGTTGAAATTTTGTCTTAACATCTCCTGATGACTCTCTTTCATGTTTTCAATTCCTTCGTAAACTTCAGAAACTATTAAAAGCACAACTAGAACTTAAAAGTCAAACCCAAGAAAAATGCCCTTTGACTATAAACCTCAAAAGTCAACCTTAAAAGTCAAATTAAAAAAGTCAAACTCAAAAGTCAAACTTGAAAAGTCAAACTTAAAAGTCAAACCGAAAAGCTAAATTATAAAATTTAAAAGTTAAATGAGAAAGTCAAAGTTTAAAGTCAAAGGTCAAATTTTAAAAGTCAAAGTCAACATTTTAAGTAAAAAGTCAAAAACAAAATTCAAAAATTAAAAATTAAAATTTTTGGTTTGAAAAAGGATTTTAAAAATAAAATTTTTGAATTTTTGGGATAAAAATGGCAAATCGTGAAATTTGAAAGCGCGAATGAGATGTTAAGTTTAAAGATTCGAAAGGATGACACAAAAGGCTTGCTAGCCGACTTGGTAAGGCGTGAGCTTGCTGAACCGGAGGTTTCGAGTTCGAACCCTTGCATCTCCAAATGCGCTTCCTAATTTTTTATATACGCTAAGCGAGGCAAAGAAGAAGTTGCGAGGTGATGCGATGCGAGGACGAGGCTGCTGAGCGAGTCTGCTTCTTGCGAGGCCGTAAACTCCGAGGCCGAGGCCGCAAACCTCGGGCAGCAAACTCCGGGCCGTGAACCTCCGGCGACCGTGAACAGTTTCCGGCCGTGAACTCAGAAACCCTAGCCGCCGGCCGCAAACTCCGACCAAAAACATCGATTTTTCGACTTTGAAGCTCCAAAACTCGATCAAAAAGCCTTTTTTATGAAAAACACGAAAAACAAACCCCCCTTATTTTTCAGAGATCTATCCAAAAAAGAAATAATATTTCGAAAATAATATCAAATAATGCCCCAAATCTAACAAAATTGACAGATACAAACAGATGATGTCATATCAAATAGAAGAGAAGGAGAAGAAGAAGACGATGAATATCAATGTATTAATGAATAGAATGATGATCCGGATACAAGAGATTCACACACACACTAACACACAATTGTTCTTCTCTCTCTCTGGCCGTAAACTCTCTTCGGTTCATCAATCTCTACTCCTCACCCTAACACCTATATTTATACTTGGAGAATATGGGATTGGTGAACATGGGCCGTAAATGGGTTTACGGTCCAACACACAAAAATACATTTTTCTAGAAAAGCTAAGTATAAACCATATTTTTTACCCAACAATTGACACTTGTAATCTACACACAGGACATTGTTCTTTAGCTTAAGCTTACTGTACGAAATTATCTAATTATTCTTACTAAGAACTCAATGTATTCTTCATTTTATTTCAATAAAATCATCAAGGCAGGTGATAATTTCACCTCCCAAGGTTTTATGTTGGAGATCCTAGTAAGGATCAAGGGCTTTCCTTGTAAACCATTGTGTCACTTTGTTTTACCACTTGCTTTTACATAATCTGAACATCACGCCTTCTCATTCAATTTGGTTGATTAGTACTTGTGTAATTTTTGACCAAAACAATTTGGCACCCACTGTGGGGCCGTGGTGTTCAAAATCCTCAAAAAAATCATGTCTACACAACTAACCCTCTCTTCATCCTCTGCTCTTTCCATTCCAACCAAAAACCTACCACCTCCTCCGAGTAGACCCCCCAATCAGAGGAAAACGCCTGACACTTCCTAGAAAAGAACCCCCATAATCACTAATCTAGGAAGTTTGGGATCCTCAGGGCTCCAGGATCTGACTGCCTCAGTCACTACTGAGAACGTTTCACTATAATGAGGAAAATGATGCAACAGGTGACCCAAAAACAGGAGGAGAATAGAGCACTACTTAAAGAACTGGAGAGGATAAAGGCAGAATTTTAGAACGACACAATTCCTTCCACTGTGGCGTCACCCTGGGGGCAACTATGGACAACCGAGCATCCATGATCAATGATCTCAATGAGCCTTTCCACACTCCTAGAAACCTTGACTCTAGTAACTTCTTAAACATCGATACTATTAATACTAACTATACTAACGTTGATGCATGAATAAACCCAAACATGGCCATGGAACTTCAGCAATTAAAACAGATGATTGCCAGTGCACCCAGAGTGGTCCAACCAATACCAGAAGCATCTCCTACAAGCCACAAGATCTCGAGATTTACTCCTGCAATAGCTGATACCAAAGTTCCTAAGTGCTTCCAAACTCCCAACATGAAGCTATATGATGGAACTACAGATCCTGAAGAGCATATAGCCCAGTACAGAGAAAGGGTGGATATCATTCCCATCCCGGGGAACTTGAAGGAAGCTTGCCTGTGCAAAGGATTTGGTTCAACCCTTATAGGATCATCCCTCAAATGGCTACTAAATGTTCCCCATACTCTATTACTTCATTTGCACACTTAGTCAATATCTTTAATAACCAGTTTTCTTGCAGCAAAACCTTCGAGAAGATCACTAGTGGTCTCCATTGGGTGGTTCAGGATCCTAAGGAAAAACTTAGGGACTTTGTTAAAAGGTTTGGCAGAGAAGCTCTGAGCATTCCCAACATTGACATGGCCACCACTGTGGAAGATTTTAAAATGGGATTAAGAAAGGATTCACCCTTCTATGAAGACCTTGTGATGACCCCATGAAAAAGATTGGATGAAGTCAGGTGCCGGACGTTGAGGTTCATAAGGATCGAAGAGGATAGAGAGATCTAGAAGAGAAACAACCCTTCAGATCAATATGAGAATCCCAACAGGATGGCCGAATCCTCGACTCAAAGATCCTACAAATTGAAGCCCTATTCCCAACTGGATCATTACATGGTTGATGCCCTTAAAGATGGAGAAGAAGAAGAGCTTCGTAAAATCACTAAATATTGTTTTTCTGTAAATGTTTCAGGTGTAATTCATGCTATGCAGGATCTTGGAGATAAAGCAAGACGGCCCAAGAGAAACAACAAGTCCACCGCTTGGAAAGACAGGTCCAAATGGTGTGCTTACCATGAAGACTATGGCCACATGACGGAGGACTGCATAGCCCTACGAAAAGAGATCAACTACCTCCTTAGCAAAGGACACCTCAGAGAGATCCTTGGGAGAAAAAGAGAAAAATACAAGAAGAACAACCAAGATGATCACAAGATCCCGGAAAAACCAGGATCTCCACCCTCTGACGCTAAGATAATTAATGTTATCTCAGGCGGATCTAACATCTATGGTACCTATTATTCTCATGCTAAAAGACACGCCACAGTATGCAAAATATAAAAGGAGGATAGTTCATGAAAGAATACCATGGTTGCAGTGAAAACGAAATCACATTTAACAACACTGACTAGGAAGGAATTCAAGATCCTCACCATGACGGACTCGTGATAACACTGTACATGGCCAACCATTTTGTCAGATGTTTCCTAATTGATGGAGGATCCTCAGTCAATATCGTACTCCTAGATGCTTTGAAAAGAATGAACATCCCAAAATCAGAGATAGTCAGAAGATCCTCAACCCTCATAGGATTTAGCGGGGAAAAAATACACAGTTGGAGAAATAAAGCTACCAATATACATAGAAGGGGTAAACTCCATACAAAATTTTTGTGTTATTGAAACCCTGTCTTCTTATAATGTGATACTAGGTAGACCATGGATCCATGAGATGAAAGCAGTTCCATCAACATAGCATCAATGTGTGAAGATGCCCACTCCATGGGGGACAGTGAAGATCATGGGAGATCAACAAAAATCGAAAGAATGTTACAAAACCTCAATGAAATCTACGACTAAACCTCAACAAGCATGAAACTTAAGGCATGGAGCACGACATTTTCTAAAGATAAAGGAACAAGACGTAAAGGAAGTGCCCCTGGGATTAAGGATCCTGAAGCTAAAGTCCTCATGGGATCCTTAATGCCTAAGCAGATCGAGCAGGATCTACATAATTTCTTAAGAACTAGAAGTAAGACCATTCGCATGGAAACTTGAAGATATGACATGTATAGACAAGAGTATTATTACTCATAAACTTAATATTGATCCTTCTTTCAGACCAATACACCAAAAAAGAAGGAATTTTGTACCCAAAAGGAATCAAATCATCCAAGAGGAAGTAGAGAAGCTCCTCAAAACGGGGATAATCAAGGAAGTGAAGTTCACAAGATGGATAGACAACGTGGTTGTCAAAGAAAAGAAAAACGGAAAATGGAGAGTGTGTATGGATTGCATGGATCTTAACAAAGCTTTTCCTAAGGGTCTTTTCCCTCTACCACATATTAACTCTATGATAGATGCGACGGCTGGCCATGAACTCTTGACCTTCATGGATGATTTAGCAGGATTCCAACAAATCCAAATGCTACCATCACACCAAGAATATACTGCATTCATAACACCAACATGTATATATTGTTACACCGCAATGCCTTTTGGTCTTAAAAATGTAGGTATGACATATCAAATATTGGTGAATCGGATGCTCAAAGACAAATTGGGGGACACCATGGAAGTTTATATTGACGACATGGTAGTGAAGTCGATGAGAGCCGAAGATCACCTTAGAGACCTCAAGGAAGCATTTGACATCCTGGAGGAGTACAATATGAAGCTGAAACCACTCAAATGTCACTTTGGAAAGAAGTCAGGAAAGTTCCTTGGATAC
This sequence comes from Lactuca sativa, assembly GCF_002870075.4. Taxonomy (NCBI): domain Eukaryota; kingdom Viridiplantae; phylum Streptophyta; class Magnoliopsida; order Asterales; family Asteraceae; genus Lactuca; species Lactuca sativa. Next base: position 241,882,169 of record NC_056627.2, read on the forward strand.
ATGGTAACCAAAAGAGGGATAGAAGCAATCCCTGAACAAATAAAAGAAATTATTGAACTAAGATCCCAATCTTTAACAATGGACATCCAAAGGCTAACCGGAAGAGTAGAAACACTCAACAGGTTCATTTTAAGATCCTCAGAAATGTTCAAGACCTTTTACAATATACTGAAAAAGAACAAGAAATTTGAGTGGAGGGAGGAACACGAGAAAGCCTTCTAGGAACTCAAAAAATTATCTAAGCTCTGCTCAACTACTAGTGAAACCTATAGATGGAGAACCACTTATTCTCTACCTCTCAGTATCCTCAAACGTGGTAAGTGTCGTTCTGGTCAAGCATCTTAACGATGAGCAACATCCTATCTACTATGTAAGTAAAAGTCTCTTGGATCCTGAAAAACCAGGTACTCCCACCTCGAAAAATTAATTCTTCCCTTAGTAACTGCTTCTATTAAATTAAAAAACTACTTCAAAACACACACTATACATGTAAAAACTAACTATCCTATCAAGAATGTCATGAGAAAACCAAAAATGTCAGGAAGGATGGCAAAATGGTCGGTGAAGTTAAGCACATTTGACATCAGATACGAACCAAGATCTGCCATAAAATCACAAGCATTAGCGGACTTTGTGGCCGACTTTAGTGATGATCTACGAAACGAAGTAGACATGGAAGCCAAGTGAGTCCTAGAAGATGGACGTTGTTCACAGATGGAGCTTCAAATCATAAAGGAACGGGCCTAGGGATCATACTAAAGTCGCCATAGGTGGACATCATACCCCAGACTGTTAGTTGTGAAATCAACACTACCAACAACGGAGCAGAATACGAAGCACTCATCATGGGACTATAATTAGCTAAGGACCTTCAAATCAAGGATCGTCAGGTCCATACCTAAGATTCTTGGAAGATCCTGAAGCTACAGAAGTCTTAAAGGATATACACGAAGGAGATTGTGGCAATCATATTGTGGGAAAATTCTTATGCTACAAAATACTAAGAATATGGTACTATTGGCCAACCATGAAGAAAGACTCCTTTCTACATGATCAAAAATGTGATGCTTGCCAAAGACACAACAACATCCTACATCAACCGGTAGAAGCTCTACATTTTATTATCTCCACATGGCCATTCATGAAATGGGGGATGGATATTGTAGGAAAATTTCCAGTACCCCCAGGAGGAAAAGTCTTCATGTTGGTGATGACTGATTACTTCTCAAAATGGATCAAAGCTGAAGCTTTCTCCCAGGTAATAGACAAAGAGGTAGTATCATTTATTAAACGTAATATCTTGACGAGTTTTGGGATCCCGGCTGAAGTCATATGCGACAATGGATACCAATTTATTAGCAAAAGAACAAGAGACTTTTCCACAAGATGGGGGATCAAATGATAATGTCCACTCCTGTTCATCCCCAAGCTAATGGTCAAGCGGAGTCCAACAACAAAATCATAGTTAACAATTTGAAGAAAAGGCTAGACAAAAGGATGAGAAGATGGGAAGAAGAACTTCCTTTCATTTTATCGGCAGATAGAACCACTTCCAAAGTGGCCACAGGTCAAACCCCCTATTCCTTGGTGTTTGTGACAGAAGCAATAATCCCTACTGAAGTAGTGATCCCGACGGCAAGATACTTACTACAAGACCAAGAGAATAATGATATGATCCTAGAATAGGATCTTGACACTATTGACGAGCTTAGGTATCTTGCCAAAATACGCATCACTACTCATCAACAAAGAATCACCAAGGCTTACAATAGGAATATATGGGTCAGAAGGTTTCAAATAGGAGACTTGGTATTAAGGAAAACATTCGAAAACACCAAGGATCCTAGTGCAGGAAAATTGGCACCCAAATGGGAAGGACCATATCTTATAGATGCTAAAGCAGGAAAGGAGCAGACTGGCTAGGAACACTCGAAGGAGACGTTCTGCCAAGATCCTGGAATGCCATACATCTCAAAGCATACTACATGTTAGTAGGATCGAATGATCCACAACAAAACCAAGGAACACATGTTCTTTACCTTAAAACTTTTATTATTACTGATTTTTTCTTTGAACACATTACTAACTTAAGAATCGGAGTGGTGTTAGGTAGACTAACGCCCACCCTTAGCTAATGTTTTCCATGCAGAAAAACGTACAGTTAAGGTTCTTCACGAGTAGAGATCCTAAAACATCAAGATCCTCACAATTAAAGATCCTGAAATGTCCGATCCTCAAGTTTGAACACCCCAAAGCACAAGGATCTTGACACTTAAAGATCTCAATACTTGGTAAAATCCATTGTATTTAACAATGTAATCTCTAAACTATCATGTACACAAGCTAGAGACTGATCATCTCTCCCACGCCTAAGGGCACTTAATCCCCTCTAAGGTTTAAAGAGTTAATTACCTCTTTCACACGAACTAAGATTTATACACCTCGCTTGGACGCATGATATCTAACTATGGGATATGGGTAAGGGGATCATTTCACGGTTCAGTGGCTTGGCAAACCTCTTATCATTGAACACAAGTTGAGATCCTTAAGGTTTATCACATTTTCATGTTATCCAGAAACCGAGATCATACCCTAGTGATTACTCCAGGTTTATAACATTTTCATATTATCGAGATTTTACCCTACTAACTACTTAAGGCGTATAACATTTTCATGTTATCATGGATTGGGATTTTGCCCCAGAAACTACAAAAGACCTATAACATCTTCATGTTGTCACACGTTGGGAATGTTCCCCAGAAAATACAGTCAAATTGTAACATTTTCATGTTACCTACCCGATGAATTATATCACAAGTTGGGATCCACCCCAGAATATTGATGGGTTTTGAGCACTACAACATTCCTATGGTGTACATGCAACCCTAATTCTTTGGATCTATGTTTTTCTCAAGTTATATATGCAAACAATCATCCAAAGCCTAAACCCTAATCTAGCATACAATTTTTTTCGAAATTGATAACATAAAACAAAGTTAGATGAATACCTTTTCCTTATAGTTCGTAGATCTTGACCTTCAAGGGCTTAGTGCCTCAATTGTTGCACCTCCCATGAGTCACAAACACAAAATAGCAATTGGAAGAATATAAGAGAGGTTTGGAGGCTCTAAAATCGGCTAGGGTTTCCTCTATGGATCAAGTGGCCAATTTCAGGGATCCAAGGGGTTCCTTATATAGCTGAGATACTAGGGTTTTAGGTAAAACCCTAATCTGATTGCTTAAGCCTTAAGCAGTCCAGTAGATCCTTCCAGAAGGTCTCCTTGGACGAAATCTATGTAAGCTACACATAGAATTTTGTCCACCCCTTCCTAGGGATCCACAAGCCTAACTTGCAACTATCATATAATTGCAATATTAGTCCCTGCAATTTAATCAGTCTCTTTTGATAACCAAATTAAATCCAAATTAATTTTTGATCAATATTAATTAAATAATATGATTTCTCAATTAATATATGATTCTTGTAATATATTAATAAATCATAATTAACCTCTTTTTCTATAACTCATACTATCAAATAGCTACGGTGAAGGAAACCCAAAAGGACCATGCTACTATCGGGTCAAGTACATACCAATTATAGTCATGGGCCTAGACACCTAATCCAACAGTCTCCCACTTAGATAAGTCTAATAACTATAACTGCAAGTATGACTTCAAAATCCGATTAGCAGTCGTAGTTCTCAAAAGCCGCTGTCAAACTCTAACGTAGTCAATGACGCGTCCTTTAGATAAGGGATCATATAACCCTCCGGTCTGCAAGATATCGTGTGGACAATGACATGGAACATTGTAACACTCGTGTTTCTAGCCTAGGCATTTATATTGAGTTGATAGTCTAGGTTAACCTTTGTAACTCATTTTGAAGAAATGAAAAGGAATTATGTGAATATTATGTGAATTATGTGTTTTAGGCTTAATTATTAGGGCTTAATCAATTAAGAATAAAAATAAGCATCAAAATTAAAGTGTGAGATAAGCCCGATATCTTAACATAAAGCTGTAGTGGTCGAAACAAGGATTTCGGGGATATAAAGAATACCAAAATCCGAGTTATAACGAAGAAGTTATGACCTGTCGAAGTTTCACAACAAAACCGGCACGATGCTGAATGTCGTAAAAAGTGAGTTTTTGATAAACTACTTTTTAGCCTTAGTAATCTAAACGAAAGTCGTAGTATTCGTTAAACCGAGAAGTTCGATAAAAAGAACGCCAAAATCTGACTTCGTATGAGGAAGTTATGATTTTTCGAAGTTTCAGCGTAGCAGTAGACAGCTAAAAACTCGAATTTTAGATCGAGCAGTTTTTAGCCGACACAACCTAAACGAGAATTGAAGGTCTCGTCATTAGGAGCACAACGGTAAAAAGTCTGACGAAAACGGACGTCGGATGAAGAAGTTATGAATTTTTAACGGATTTCCTGTCCCGGTCTGTTAAAAATAATAATATAAAATTTAAATTCAAAGATAGCCTACGAAGTCTAAACGGAAGTTGTAGATCGTAATTTTAGCTACGCGTGCATATAAAGAGTGTCAAAAACGGAGCTCGTATGCGAAAGTTATGGATTTTAGAAGTTTTGGCATGAAAACCGAGAAATTTCGCATAGTCACAATTGCCACGTCACCCTCGCTTAGAAAGTGACACGTGTCCTGCTGAGTCACCTGGCTGCTGAGTCATTAGGCTGCTGAGTCACCGAGGCTGCTGAGTCATGCGAGCCACGTGTCCTCTTCTGATTCGACCGAAGAGGAGGCCCAATCCGAAGCAGCCAGCTCCCCAGCCGAAGCTTCGCCCAGCTGCCGCGTGTGTCCGAGCCTCGCATAGCCTAGCTCCGAGCCTTGCAGGTGCGCCAGCAAGCCGCGGTCCACTTAGAAGCCGCCAACGAGCCCTCGCATGTGCGAGCCAGGTGCGAGGCATGTGCGAAGCCACTCCCTGCGAGCCGTCGGATCTCCGAAGCGTGCCAACTTCTCAGCCGTTGGATCAAACTTCGGACCCTATATATAGAAGGGTACCTGCGAGGGTTTCCGGTTACTTTTGGAATTTAGCCATTTTTAGCCCCTCTCTCCATATTTTCTTCATCTTAACATCCCGCAAAGCCCCGGTATCGATTGTAAAACCCGGAATACCCCACGAAGTGCCCGAGAAGCCCGGAAAATTTATCTTTTCGGTTTCGAAGCCCGACCTTCCGCAGAGCCCGGTTTCTCAATAAAACTCCCGGTTTTATTAGAAACGATCGTTTTAGGAAACGAATTGCTGCCCGATTTGCACCAAAATATGTGAGTGTGTAGTTACTTTCAATTTACACATAGATATGAAGTATTAACCTTGAAATACGTGTTATGTGTAAATATGCTAATTGTTTATTCGAGGTGACTGTTGAATTAATGTTTTATACAAGTTTTAAACTGTATATGCCTTTTATCTACAAAATATGTTGGGTAGAACATGGGTAGATGAAATAGTTGATGTGTGTTAAAATGGTGAGAGGCCTCGATGTCGATGTTGTTGTTGTTGTAGTCATCTAGCGAAGTATAGATGACGACCATGGACTTTCTAGATAGTCCAGTGGAACACTAGCAGGTTCGCAACTCGTAGGTGTTGATGAATTAAATGTTCATTGGCATACTTCATCCCCCTCATGGTTGGCTTAAGGACATGTATGGCTGAGGAAACCCCTTAGCAGTAGTGTCCATCCCGATGATAGTCCTTAGGCTAGGTCCCTTGTGATAGGTGTTTAGGGACGTAAAGTGAGGACAACGGGAATGGGTAATCAGGGTTATTGTTGATTGGTGAACTTAATAAGTATATTATTATTGTCGGTTGAAAACCCTATATGCTCACCAGGCTCCCAAGCCTGACCCACTCAGTTTTATGATTACAGGTAGTGGACCCCAAGCATAGTCGGAGGATGACGAGAGATTTTTGGATTATAGGCCAGTAGTTGTAAATAACTGTTGAAAGGCTTATAATGTCTTGTTTATGCTTTTGATCTGTATCGGAACATGACATCCCGAGGTTTTGATATATATATATATATATATATATATATATATATATATATATATATATATATATATATATATATATATATATATATATATATATATATATATATATATATATATGGAAAATATATACCTTCTTAATGAAGGATTTTGATAAACTTTTATCATATATTGTTTGGGGACCAATTCCGCAATATCTTATAAAAAGATTTCTCTGATTTTATTTTAAAAAGCATAAATTAAATCGGTCTTTTCTGGCCGAGAAATATGGGGATGTCACAGTTGGTATCAGAGCATTAGTTTAAGCGAACTAAGAAATTGTAGAATTTCTAGACATGAACTTAGAATGCTAAGTGATGATTGTGAGATGAGTGTCTACCATATTTTGGACACGAGCACTAGTTTATTTTAGGGAAGATGCCTAAAATGCCCTTATGTGCTAAATGCTATGTGTTTGCCATGTGTGCCATTATTTGTTCGGATCTATGGTCTGTTGCCGACCGGATCTGGAAACCTTATGTGTGTAAGATTCTAAGCGTATGAATACGAGATTAGAACTAACATGTAACCGTTTCGGAGTGATAAAGGAATTGACATGTCTAACAAGGATAAAGACCTAAATTTCGCCTTATTCGGTATATAGATTGTAATGGCAAGAACTCGGAGTGGAGCTGGAAATGCAAACAGAAACCAACAACCTCAACCTCCAGTGGTGGAACAGGTGCCTATAGTAGGAGCTGCACCTGAACCCATCACTATGGCTGGAGTACGAACTATGATTCAGGCCATGTTGGCTGAACAGAGGGAGGAATTGAGGCAAATGTTGCTGAACGACAGGGATGAACCTTCAGTTTCTGTTGAACAACATGAACTAAATGACAGATCGGTGGGTCATACTGAACCGCTTGTGGTTGGGAGGAATAACCACGAGGGTAGAGTGGAGAGAAATGGGTGCAAGTATAAGGACTTTATGGCTTGCAAGCCATCGACCTTCAATGGAAAAGAAGATCCTATTGGAGTAATGGACTGGATCTCGGAAATGGAGTTGGCTTTCATGACTTGTGATTGCCAAGGCAAGTTACAAACTACGTTTGCAGTACGTCAGTTCAGGGGTAGTGCTGCTCGTTGGTGGAGCACTTTGGGGAAAACCCTAAGCCCTAATGAGCCACTGCAATTAACTTGGGCAGAGTTCTTAGTGCACTTCAAGTGCAAGTACTGCTCGACCCAAAACGTACTTGAGTTAGAAAACCAATTTCTAACGTTGCAGAAGGGGAGTATGACCGTTGACGAATATACAAATAACTTCACAAAAAAAATGGAGTTTGCTTTGCGTATTGTCCCAGATGAGTTGGCAAAAATAGACAGGTACGCAAAGGGACTTCCATGGGAGTATGCGGTGCCAATACGTCAGGCACTTACTTTGGAGGCAGCTATCTGGGCTGCCAAGTCTGTTGAAGATATGATAAAAGGGAGAGCCACCAGCAAGGTTGAAGTTGGCGAAAAGAGAAAGTTTGAAGGAAATTCAGGTTCCAATAAAAAGAACAAATTCTCGAAGACTGGTTCGAGAAATTTTGGAGGAGGAAGCGAAGCCAAGTGGTGTGACAAGTGTAGGAAGAAACATGCTGGGAAGTGCAGCGTGGAAGTCACTTGTTACAAATGTGGAAAGCCAGGGCATTATGCCAATGAATGCACCTTCAATAAGAATGTATGTTTTAGGTGCAATGAAGAAGGGCATATTTTGAGGGACTGCCCAAACAAGAAGAAGGACGCAGCAAAACCCAATCTACCACCAAAGCCGAAGGCGAGAGCCTTCCAAATGACGCTCGAAGCTGCGAAAGAAGAAGCCGATGTCGCTTCAGGTACCTTTCTTGTAAACGAATTGCCTGCCCAAATTTTGTTTGATTTTGGAGCCAATTACTCCTTTATATCGCATGAATTTGGTAGAAAGCTAGCTTTGCCTGTGGATATGCTAGTTAATGCTATAATAGTCGAGATTGCTAGTGGCAAGTTTGTACCTGTTTTCCATTGTATGAAAAACATCCTCATTGACTTGGATGGGAATAAGTTCCAAGAGGAATTATTGCCGATCGAGTTAAATGGATTCGACATAGTTTTAGGAATGGATTGGCTTAGCGCCAACGACGCATAAATACTATGTAGAAAGAAGATAGTAAAAGTAAACCCACCAGGGAGAGAGTCGTTTATGGTGTACGGAGACAAACACAGAGTAAACTCTGGAATCATTTCCCTAATGTAAGCCAGAAAGTGTTTGGCCAAAGGATGTACATCATATCTAGCGTTCGTGATCGATGCCAAGATGGAAAAGAAGGAGGTGCAGAATATTCCGGTGGTGTGTGATTATCCGGAAGTCTTTCCCGAAGATCTTCCCGGATTGCCCCCTGATCGACAAGTAGAATTTCGTATCGACTTGTTACCAGGAACGACGCCGATAGCGAAAGCACCTTATTGATTAGCGCCAACCGAAATGAAAGAACTTATGACACAACTTCAGGAGTTATTGGACAAAGGTTTCATTCGAACTAGTTCATCACCCTGGGGAGCCCCTGTGTTATTTGTAAAGAAGAAAGACGGAAGCATGAGAATGTGCATCGATTACAGAGAGCTAAACAAAGTGACGATAAAGAACAAGTACCCGTTGCCAAGGATCGATGACTTGTTCGACCAGTTGCAGGGTTCGAGCTATTTCTCGAAGATCGATCTTAGGTCGGGATACCATCAACTAAAGGTGAGAGAGCAGGACATCGAAAAGACTGCTTTTAGAACGAGATATGGACACTATGAATTTTTGGTTATGTCGTTCGGACTAACCAATGCCCCAACAGCTTTCATGGATTTGATGAATAGGGTTTGTAAACCATTCTTAGATAAATCCGTGATAGTATTCATAGATGATATCTTGATTTATTCGAAAAGCAAGCAGGAGCATGAAAAGCATCTGCGTGAAGTTCTAGAAGTCCTGAAAAAGGAGAAGCTGTATGCAAAGTTCTCCAAGTGTGAATTTTGGATTTAAGAAGTCCAATTTTTAGGTCATGTGGTTAACCAAGAAGGGATAATGGTCGACCCAGCAAAGATTGAAGCTGTAATGAAGTGGGAACAACCAAAAAGTCCTACGGAGATTCGAAGCTTTTTAGGATTAGCTGGATATTACCGAAGGTTTATCCAAGGCTTTTCTTCTATTGCTACTCCATTAACAGCTTTGACCCACAAAGGAGCCACTTATGCTTTGAATGAGAAGCATAAGGAAGCCTTTGAGAAGTTGAAGAAGAGATTGTGTGAAGCACCGATTCTTTCATTGCCCGAAGGAGTTGATGACTTTGCAGTTTATAGCGATGCATCCGGAGTTGGGTTAGGTTGTGTTCTGACCCAAAGGGATAAAGTGATCGCATATGCATCGAGGCAATTGAAGGAACATGAAAAGAACTACCCCACTCATGATCTGGAGTTGGCAGCGGTAGTATTTGCCTTGAAGATATGGAGGCATTATCTTTATGGCACCAAGTGTAAACTTTTCACTGATCATAAGAGTCTCTAATATCTTTTTAATCAGAAGGAATTGAACATGAGGCAACGACGCTGGCTAGAGTTACTCAAGGACTACGACTGTGAGATACTTTACCACCCTGGTAAAGCAAATGTTGTTGCCGATGCTCTCACTCGGAAGGTAAACCTTGAAAAGAAAAGGCCAAGAGCGTTGAGAATTGAAGTTGTCTCGACAATTGTGGAAAGTATAAAGAAAGCTCAAGAGGAAGCTTTAGAGAAAAATGACCGAAAGGAAGAACGTTTGGGCAAAACGTTAGTGTTCGGTACAAACAACCGAGGGTTGAAGGTATTTCAAGATAGAATTTGGGTACCTAAGACGGGCGGAATAAGAGATCTTCTGATGGAAGAAGCTCACAAGACCATGTACTCAATTCATCCCGGCAGTACAAAAATGTATAGGGATCTAAAACCCTATTATTGGTGGCCGACGATGATGCTCGATGTTGCTAAGTATGTGGCCGAGTGTGTAACTTGTGCTAGGGTTAAGGCACAACATCAGAAACCGTATGGGAGTTTAGAACCTTTACCCGTACCCATGGGTAAATGGGAAGACGTCACCATGGATTTTGTGACTAAACTTCCCAGAACAAGGAACGGTCACGACATGATTTGGGTGGTTGTTGATCGCTTCACTAAGAGTGCGCATTTCATAGCGGCCAAAGAGAAATGGTCTATGGATAAACTTACGAATTCTGACGTGAAGGAAATTGTGAGGCTTCATGGTGTTCCGTTAACGATTGTGTCCGATCGTGACAGCCGTTTTACCTCAAGGTTTTGGAAGAGTCTACAAGAGGAATTGGGTACCAAGTTGTGTTTGAGTACAACTTATCATCCGCAAACCAATGGTCAGAGTGAGCGAACGATTCAAACATTGGAGGATATGCTGAGAGCATGTACCCTAGAATTCCAAGCTAACTGGGATGAACACTTACCTTTAGTAGAATTCTCCTATAATAATAGTTTCCACTCAAGCATTAAGATGGCACCTTATCACGCTTTGTATGGGGAGAAGTGTCGAACGCCATCATGTTGGTTGGAAGCTGGGGAAAAGCAGTTTATGGGACCTGAAATAGTCCATGAGACTGCTGAAAAGTTGAAAGTGATAAGGGAAAGGATGTTAGCTGCTTAAGATCGACAAAAGAGGTATGCTGACAAGAAAAGACAACCGATATCCTTCGATGTTGGAGATTCGGTTTTACTTAAAGTCTCGCCGTGGAAGGGACTTATAAGATTTGGGAAACGAGGGAAGTTGAGTCCAAGGTTTATTGGACCATTTAAAGTTCTTCAGAGGATCGGGAATCAAGCTTACAAGCTAGAGTTACCGGAAGAACTGGAAGGTATTCATAACACCTTTCATGTGTGTTACTTGAGAAAGTTCACAGGAGATGTGCCCGACATAATTCTGATTTCTGAGTTAAGGTTGGATGAAAACAAGAGGTTGATCGAAGAACCTGAGGCAATCGTTGACCGTAAGACTATGAAGTTACGACGCAAGATGGTCGATTTAGTGCTTGTGCGCTGGAAACATACAAATGGACCAAATCTCACGTGGGAAACGGAGAGTGACATGATGAGTCGCTACCCGCAGTTGTTTGGTGATATGTGATTCCGGGGACGGAATCATCCTAAGGGGGAGAGAATTGTAACACTCGTGTTTCTAGCATAGGCATTTATATTGAGTTGATAGTCTAGGTTAACCTTTGTAACTCATTTTGAAGAAATGAAAAGGAATTATATGAATATTATGTGAATTATGTGTTTTAGGCTTAATTATTAGGGCTTAATCAATTAAGAATAAAAATAAGCATCAAAATTAAAGTGTGAGATAAGCCCGATATCTTTACATAAAGTTGTAGTGGTCGAAACAAGGATTTTGGGGATATAAAGAATACCAAAATCCGAGTTATAACGAAGAAGTTATGACCTGTCGAAGTTTCGCAACAAAACCGGCACGATGCTGAATGTCGTAAAAAGTGAGTTTTTGATAAACTACTTTTTATCCTTAGTAATCTAAACGAAAGTCGTAGTATTCGTTAAACCGAGAAGTTCGATAAAAAGAACGCCAAAATCTGACTTCGTATGAGGAAGTTATGATTTTTCGAAGTTTCAGCGTAGCTGTAGACAACTAAAAACTCGAATTTTAGATCGAGCAGTTTTTAGCCGACACAACCTAAATGAGAATTGAAGGTCTCGTCATTAGGAGCACAACGGTAAAAAATCTGACGAAAACGGACGTCGGATGAAGAAGTTATGAATTTTTAACGGATTTCCTGTCCCGGTCTGTTAAAAATAATAATATAAAATTTAAATTCAAAATTAGCCGACGAAGTCTAAACGGAAGTTGTAGATCGTAATTTTAGCTACGCGTGCATATAAAGAATGTCAAAAACGGAGCTCGTATGCGCAAGTTATGGATTTTAGAAGTTTTGGCACGAAAACCGAGAAATTTCGCATAGTCACAATTGCCACGTCACCCTCGCTTAGAAAGTGACACGTGTCCTGCTGAGTCACCTGGCTGCTGAGTCATTAGGCTGCTGAGTCACCGAGGCTGCTGAGTCATGCGAGCCACGTGCCCTCTTCTGATTCGACCGAGGAGGAGGCCCAATCCGAAGCAGCCAGCTCCCCAGCCGAAGCTTCGCCCAGCTGCCGCGTGTGTCCGAGCCTCGCATAGCCTAGCTCCGAGCCTTGCAGGTGCGCCAGCAAGCCGCGGTCCACTTAGAAGCCGCCAACGAGCCCTCGCATGTGCGAGCCAGGTGCGAGCCATGCGAGGCATGTGCGAAGCCACCCCCTGCGAGCCGTCGGATCTCCAAAGCGTGCCAACTTCTCAGCCGTTGGATCAAACTTCGGACCCTATATATAGAAGGGTACCTGCGAGGGTTTCCGGTTACTTTTGGAATTTAGCCATTTTTAGCCCCTCTCTCCATATTTTCTTCATCTTAACATCCCGCAAAGCCCCGGTATCGATTGTAAAACCCGGAATACCCCACGAAGTGCCCGAGAAGCCCGGAAAATTTATCTTTTCGGTTTCGAAGCCCGACCTTCCGCAGAGCCCGGTTTCTCAATAAAACTCCCGGTTTTATTAGAAACGATCGTTTTAGGAAACGAATTGCTGCCCGATTTTCACCAAAATATGTGAGTGTGTAGTTACTTTCAATTTACACATAGATATGAAGTATTTACCTTGAAATACGTGTTATGTGTAAATATGCTAATTGTTTATTCGAGGTGACTGTTGAATTAATGTTTTATACAAGTTTTAAACTGTATATGCTTTTTATCTACAAAATATGTTGGGTAGAACATGGGTAGATGAAATAGTTGATGTGTGTTAAAATGGTGAGAGGCCTCGATGTCGATGTTGTTGTTGTTGTTGTAGTCATCTACCGAAGTATAGATGACGACCACGGACTTTCTAGATAGTCCAGTGGAACACTAGCAGGTTCGCAACTTGTAGGTGTTGATGAATTAAATGTTCACCGGTATACTTCATCCCCCTCATGGTTGGCTTAAGGACATGTATGGCTGAGGAAACCCCTTAGCAGTAGTGTCCATCCCGATGATAATCTTAGGCTAGGTCCCTTGTGATAGGTGTTTAGGGACGTAAAGTGAGGACAACGGGAATGGGTAATCAGGGTTATTGTTGATTGGTGAACTTAATAAGTATATTATTATTGTGGGTTGAAAACCCTATATGCTCACCAGGCTCCCCAGCCTGACCCACTAAGTTTTATGATTACAGGTAGTGGACCCCAAGCATAGTCGGAGGATGGCAAGAGATTTTTGGATTATAGGCCAGTAGTTGTAAATAACTGTTGAAAGGCTTATAATGTCTTGTTTATGCTTTTGATCTGTATTGGAACATGACATCCCGAGGTTTTGATATATATAGATGGAAAATATATACCTTCTTAATGAAGGATTTTGATAAACTTTTATCATATATTGTTTGGGGACCAATTCCGCAATATCTTATAAAAAGATTTCTCTGATTTTATTTTAAAAAGCATATATTAAATCGGTCTTTTCTGGCCGAGAAATATGGGGATGTCACAAACATAATCATTCTCAATGTCCAATAGTTTGTTTCCTGACTTCTGATTTGTTTGACATAGAACTTAAATGAACACATCAATTCAGTCCTGACCGGGCCCGACACATAAGTCAACACAAAATCATCGAGGGGCCCAATATATCGTTTTTACCCTCCTAGGATAAAAGGAACATGTAAAATTTGACTTATATACTTGTACTATTTACTCATTAAATCGTATACAACAACACATTTTATAACATCAAGTTACTGATGCGTTTACGCATTATCGATGCACAAGAAACTTGTAAACAACAACTCATATATCTCGGTTTAAAGATTATACGATATTATCATCTCACAATCACTCGTGATGAATTCCATGAAGTGATTCAAATGAGCGTGCGTTTAATCCAATAGTCAAATCTTATTTCAAGAGCACTCATGAACGTTGCAACAATCCTTTGCTATGTCTAAACACTTAGAGAATCTACAAACTAATTCATGATAGTCTAACCTCATAACTTACTCCCAAAGTATGATTGACTGTGGATAATTTGAACAATCTAATTATTCTTGATGTAAAACAATAGTAAACAATTCATACAAGATGGTAAACTTTACTCATAAATAGAACACCTTGATTTAATCATCACATGTCAATTACATTTTACCTATTACAAGTTTCCAAAAAACTATCTATTCACTAAAACTAATATCTTCCTTCAGGCTAATTCTTCTCGCATGTTGTAAGTGCTTAACCCTGATTAGACCCTTTGTGAGGGGATATGTTGGGTTCTCTTCTGACGATACCCTCTTTGCTACAGAGAGTCCCTCTTCTGAAGCAATATTTTCTGTCGATGTGTCTGGATCTACCATGATCCCTTGGTTCCTAGGTTAAGGCAACCGATCCTTCGTTATCACAGAAAATCTCCATAGGCTCCTTTATCGCTGGTACAACTCCGAGGTCTCCAATGAAGTTCTTCAAGCATATTGCCTCCTTTGACGCTTCGCTCGCTGCTATGTACTCTGATTTTCATGTTGAATCAGTCACGGTCTCCTGCTTGGAACATTTCCAAGTAATCGCTCCTCCATTCAGGGTAAATACCCAGCCCGACTGAGAGTAGAAGTTATCTCTGTCTGTCTTAAAGTTGGCGTCACTATACCCTGTCATTATCAAGTCATCACTCCCACCAGTGTGAGGACCCAGTCCTTTGTCCTTCGCAGGTACTTGAGAATGTTCGTCACTGTAGTCCAGTGAGCTCTACTCGGGTTCAATTGATATCGACTAACCATGCTTAGCCCAAAAGCCACATCAGGGCGAGTACATGTCATAGCGTACATGATAAAGCCAACGGAGGAAGCATATGGCACTCGAGTCATTTCTGCTATATCGGCATCGGTACTCAGACTCTGAGTCTTTCTCAACTTGGTATTGCTTTGGATTGGCAGTTCCCCTTTCTTGGAATTCTCCATGCTAAAACGTTTCAGAACCTTGTCCAAGTAAGTATTTTGACTAAGTCCTATTACTCTCTTACTTCTGTTTCTCAATATCCTTATCCTTAGAATATAAGCAGCTTCTCCTAAATCCTTCATAGCGAAACACTTCCCAAGCCAGATCTTAACCTCCTGCAAGGTAGGGACATCATTTCCCTTGAGCATTATGTCATCAACATACAAAACTAGAAAGCTAACTATACTCCCACTAGCCTTGACATATATACAGGACTCATCCTTGCTTCTCAAAAAACCAAACTCTTTGATTTCTCATCGAAACAAAGATTCCATCTGGGAGACGCATGTTTTAATCCATAAATTGACTCTCATGCTTGCACACTCTATTGGGGTATTTGGCATCCATAAAACCTTATGGCGGACATGTATACATCTTCAACCAGCTTCCCATTAAGGAAAGAGGTTTTGACATCCATCTTCCAAATTTCATAATCATGAAACACAGCGATGGCCAACATAACCCTAATAGACTTGATCTTATCCACTGGCGAGAATGTCTCATCATTGTCAACCGTTGGGGTTTGAGTCAAGCCCTTCGCAACCAATTGTGCCTTGAACGTATGTACTTTCCCATCCATGTCAGTCTTCTTCTTGAAGATCCACTTGCACCCGACTGTCTTACGACCTGACACATTGTCAACCAAGTTCCAAACATGATTGTGATACATGGACTGAATATCGCTGTCCATTTCCTCTTTCCATTTTGCAGACTCTGGGCCCGCCATGGCTTCCTTGTAGTTGTTAGGTTCATCTAAATTTATTAGTATACTATTGTTGATAAATGTATAACCTTCATGATTACTAGAACTTCTTAGAGGTAGGGACTCGTCAACCGGTTCAACAGGAATCTCTTCCTCAAGTTGAGTGCTAGTGTTAGAGGTTCCTTCATCACTTAACTCTTGAAGCTCTTCAAGGTCAATTTTCCTCCCACTGTCCTCTTGGCATATGAGTTCTCTCGTGGAGCCCCTCTCCTTGCTATGAAGAACACGTTGTCACTAGGTCTATAGAAAAGATATACAAATGATTTCTGCGGGTAGCCGATGAAAATACACCGCTCACTGTGAGGTTCAAGCTTGTCGTGAGTCTCTCATCTTACGAAAGCCTCGCAACCCCAAACCTTGATATGTGCCAAACGAGGGAACCTTTCCTATCCACATCTCATGAGGTGTTTCAGCAACCTTCTTAGTTGGGAATAGATTAAGGATATGGGTGGCAGTCTATAAGGCATACGCCCAAAATGATATAGGTAACGAAGCTCGACTCATCTTGGAACGAACCACGTCTAACAAGGTTCGATTGCGCCTATCAGCTACACCTTTGAGTTGTGGTGTCCTACGTGGCGTCAATTGTGAAACAATTCCACATTCCTTAAGATAGTCGTGTAACTTGATACTAAGATACTCACCACCCGTATCGGATCTGAGCATCTTTATCTTCCTGCCCAATTGATTCTCTACTTCTTGTTTAAACTCTTCGACCTTTTCAAAGGTTTCCGATTTGTGCTTGATTAAGTAAATATACCCATATCTACTATAATCATCGGTGAATGTAACATAGAAGCAGTTAGCATCCCTTGTGGTGGATTTAAAGGGCTTACACATGTCGGTGTCTATAAGATCCAACAATCCCTCACCTCTTTCACAAGTACTAGTGAAAGGTAATTTAGTCAGTTTTTCAAGGAAGCAAGATTCTCACGTGTCATCCGACTTTAAGTCAAATGACTCCAACACTCCACCCTTTTGGAGTTGGGCTATGCGCTTCTTGTTGACATGTCCAAGATGATAATGCCACAAGCATGCCTTTCGTAAATCGTTAGACGAATCGATATGCAACACATTATTTCCTAAGTTGTCTACAACCATCACAGTTTCATATACACCATTACAAGGCAATGCTTCAAAATATAGAGTACCATTATAGAAAGCATTAATAGAACCAATTTCATTATTGAATGAAAATGTAAAACCTTGTTTGTACAAACCATGGAAAGAAATAATATTCCTCGTCATTTCTAACAAGTAGCAACAATTATTCAACTCTAAACCTAGCCCATTACTAAGCACTAAAGAATAAATCCTGATCTTGGTGACAGGCGATGATTTCCTATTCCCCATAATCAGGTTTATCTTCCCATGCTCTACATCCCTACTTCTTTTTAGCCCCTACAAATCAGAACAAATGTGAAAACCACATCCTGTATCAAGAACCCAAGAAGTAGCATGTGATGAGTTATTAGATTGAATAGTGTAAATACCTACGAATGAAGGTTTTATCTTTCCATCATTGATGTCCTTCAAGTATTTAGGACAACTTCGTTTCCAATGCCCTTTGTCGTGACTATAGAAACACTTTGCTTCTTTTAGATCAGATGAAGGAGTAGCAGAACCACCTTTTCCTTTGGAACCACTTGAAGAAGATCCATCATGAGACTTTCCCTTGTGATTCTTAGAGGGAGCTTTCCTCTTTTACCCCTTACCATGTCTAATAGCCATGACTGGGGCAATAGTAGTAGGAGTGGATACGACAACTTTGTCTTTGAGTCCACTTTAAGCAGTTCTTAACAGACCTTGAAGTTTGCTCAAGGTGACTTCCTCCTTGTTCATATGATAAGTCATCTTGAACTGGTTATAGCAAGGAGATAAAGAGTATAGGATTATATCAATCACTAACTCTTCATCAAAGTTGACATTCAACTTGAGCAGATGATCCACATACCTTTGCATCCTTTGCAAGTGGCTTGTGATGGACTCTGCATCTTTCATCTTGGTTGTTATCAACGAGGCGACAATCTCGTGCCTTTCTTGACGCACACTTTGATGGTAATTTTCCATCAAATATTTGCACATCTCGTAAGGCCAGTAGTCCTCGTAGAACCGCTGGACCTCAGGAGTCATAATGGCTACCATTATACATGACAGCTTTGTCACATATTTTTCATGAGCCCTATACTCAGCTATCTCTTCAGCGGAAGCCTTGGTTTCATCTATCTCTTTGAGATTTTCGTCGATGACATATTCCTTCTCCCCATATCGAGGGGCCATGCGGATGTTGTCGATCCAATCATTGAAATTAGACCCATCGAAAGTGACCCTCCCA
Organism: Lactuca sativa; assembly: GCF_002870075.4. NCBI lineage: Eukaryota > Viridiplantae > Streptophyta > Magnoliopsida > Asterales > Asteraceae > Lactuca > Lactuca sativa. The sequence continues at coordinate 241,900,394 of NC_056627.2, forward strand.
CAAATTTTCATAAGAGAAAAGGAGCTTGAAGGGTTGGAGTTCGAGGCGGAAGCATTGTTTGAGCTAGACGATTGAAATAGAAAAGGAACCAAGTTTAGATTAGATAAAGAGTCCTTAATATAACACCCAAATGAAATAGTAAGGATAGGACCCAAAACAATATTTCACAATTCGGATGAGGGAAGTTGTAATCCAATTGCAAAATATTTGAAGGTAGGTAAATGACGATTTACCAATTTCCTTCATGAAAAACAAAACAAACAATTATGTTTTAACAGAAATGAAATTCCTAGATTCTTTTGAGATTCATTGAACTTTTCAATGACATGTGTAATCTTGATTATGCCCTTCAGGTTTGTGACTGAGATATCGAGGATCATAAACAAGGTGTGAATAACCATTTAAATCTTCTTCGCACTCTGGAGTCATTTACCACCTAATCAATGTGCCAGTTAACCGCAAACGCTCTATTGATCTATGATAATTATTGAGCTACCCTTCGCCACCCTTTTTAGTCCAAGGTAGTGTGTCGGTTAACCACACACGCTCCACTAACAACTTTGACAAGGTGCAAAGTGCAATTTCATGGAATAGCATTATTTTCACATTTTTCTTAAAGTAACTAAGATTGGGAATTTATGAAAAAAATTAGTTACTTTATAACTTTCATTATACTTATTAATGAGAAATTAATGTCCCATCCTACCCGTTTGGCTAACGACCCTCTACTAGTCAAGGGTGCGGTGGGTAAGAGTGTATACCCAATGACGGTCATTTTATAGGCCACTTCCTTAAACACCCCTTATAGACCAGTTTCGTGAATGAGGTCGACTAACGGTAAGACTAACTCATATTACACATATATAGAAGTATTATGCTTTTAATATTATAACAGTATAAGGGTTGTATTTTAACTTTTAAAACACTAGGGTTTTAGAATTTAATATTTCAAAGTTAAAAACTTTTTAATCAAAATTTAAATTCCAAAACTTGAGGGAAAGTTTTGAAACTTTTTCAAAACTTATAGATCAAATTTAAAATAATTAAAATAATCATATAATTTTATCTTTATCTAAATTTGACCTAATCCAATTTTATTTGGTAAGATAAACACAAATCAAATTTTACAAATAATTAATTTATCACATAATCTTGTAATTATCTTAAATTTGATTATTATCTTTTAATTAGATTAGGATATCAATTACCATATCAAAAATTCGAATTTTAATTAGTAAAAGAGTTTATGGTAATTATCCAAATCTAATTTAAGCCAAAATCCGAAAATCTGCTATCTGAATTGTCTCCACGTCGTGTCAAGCCATTACACGTCGTGGAGGGCCAACACGTCGTGTTCATCAGGCAGAACCATAAATCAAATTTTCTTTTGCTTTGAAAAATTCATTAATGCATCAAAGATAATAGAAAAACACCCTAAGCTCTGATACCACTGATGGGTTTTGAGTAGGGATGAGATTTAGAACCGGAAAACCGGACCGGAACCGGAACCGAACCGGAACCGGACCCGTTAGAACCGGAATATATAGAACCGGGTCCGGTTCCGGGTTTAAAAATTGGCTTTATCCGGGTTCCGGGTAATCCGGGTTTGGGTCCATTGGGTCCAGGTAAACCGGGTCTAAAATCCGAAACCGGTTTTTGGAACCGGAACCACTTTTATGGCCGGAACCACTTTTTGTGAAACGCTTACAAGATGCATATCTTATTCGTTTCAACTCCAATTGACATACTGTTTTTTCCAACATGTAGTTTAGAGTTTGAAAATGATTCTAGACTATAAATTTGTCATTTTTAGTTTTATATTCATTGACTTACAGTCCTCAAAAGTTGAGATACCAAAGCTGAAAGTTTTTAGTTTTTCAGTTTTTTTGTATTCGGTGAAAGTTTTAAAACATGCATATCTAATTCGTTTGAAGTCGGATTGACATGTGGCAACTTCTAGTTTACAGTTTGTACATGAGTTTAGACTATAATTTTGTCATTTTTGGTTTAACATTCAATGATTTACAGTCCTCCGAAGTCGGGATATCAAAACTGAAAATTTTCAACTTTTCAGCTATTTGTTTTTGTACTTTGTATTATGTGAAAATATTAACACAAGTATATCTCATTCGTTTAAATTCGGATTGACATGCGGGTTTTTCCAGAGTGTATTTTAGAGTTTGTACATGATTTTGGACTCTAATTTTGTTAATTGTGGTTTCGTATTCAATAAGTTAAAGCCCCCCAAAGTCGGGATATCAATATGAAAATTTTCAAAGTTCAACCCACTAAGTAGTAAGTAATTACCAAAAAATTCCAGTTTTTTCGGGTTTTCCGGGTCTAAACCCACTTTATTCGGTTCCAACCTACCCACTTTGATGTTTCCGGGTTTTCTGGTTCTAGACCCACTTTACCCGGAACCATACCCGGAACCGAACCGGAACCGGTTCCTATAGACCGGTCCGGTTTCCGGTTCTATAAAATCCCGTTAACCGGTTCCGGGTTTTCCGGGTCCGGGTCCATCCGGTCCGGGTTTGGACCCACTTTCATCCCTAGTTTTGAGCACTACAACATTCCTATGGTGTACATGTAACCCCAAAGCTTTGGATCTAGGTTGTTCTCAAGTTATACATGCAAATAATCATCCAAAGCATAAAACCTAATGTAGCATACAGTTTTAGAAATTGATAACATAAAAGAAATTTAGATGGATACCTTTTCCTTGTAGCTGGTAGATCTTGATCTTCAAGAGCTTAGTGCCTCAATTGTTGCACCTCTAGTGAGTCATAAACACCAAGTAGCAATTGGAAGAATATGAGAGAGGTTAGGAGGCTCTAAATCGGATAGGGTTTTTTTCTAAGGATCAAGTGGCCGATTTTAGGGATCCAAGGGGTTCCTTATATTGCTGAGCTGTTAGGATTTCGGTTAAAACCCTAATCTGATTGCTTAAGCTTTAAGCAGTCCAGTAGATCCTTCCAGAAGGCCTCTTCAGACGAAATCTATGTGGGCTACACATATAATTTCGTCCACCCCTTCCTAGGGATCCACAAGCCCAACTTGCAACTATCATATAATTGCAATATCAGTCCCGCAATTTAATTAGTCTCTTTTGGCCACCAAATTAATTTCTGATCAATACTAGTTAAATAATATGATTTCTCAATTAATATATTATTCTTATAACATATTAAGAAATAATAATTTACCTCTTTTTCCATCATTCATCCTATCAATTTGCTATGGTGAAGGCAACCCAAAAGGACCATGCTACTATCGGGTCAAGTACATACCAATTATAGTTATGGGCTTAGACACCTAATCCATCAAATATAACATTAACATGTTATCTATTTTGTCTAAGTATATAATCTAAACTGGTTATCCTAAGGAGAAATTAGCCTTACGAGATTCAAGATCCTTAATTTTTAGGATCTCTGAAAGGTAAGGATCCTTGCCGTTAAGGATCCTCATCGGCCTTCATTAGTAAGGGACCTCGTTCCCAACATTGAATCAAAGTTCTCTCCTAAGTTGGAATTTATCCTCAGTAAATTTCAAAATTGAAAGACTCATGAAGCTTAAAGATAAACTAGAAGACAATCAGGTTCCATCTTTCCTTAACTTTGAAGTTTTAAAATCAAGGATCCTAAATCAATCGGTGACATATTAACTTTCGTCATTTAAGAGTGGTTTGCTATTTTGATATCTTCACAGAAGTTTTAAAGCGTATTAAAAAACTCTTATGAGTTGCGTGTTAATCACTAAACTTCTACAAGAAACTATTAGATCGCTTAACAAAGTCGGCTATTGTTATTTTTTAACTAACCATTATTAGTTCATTATGTTTTAAGAATCAGTCACTGTTTTCAGGATCTTAACCATGCAAAGACCTTAGTATTGTATTATGCAGGAAACGGAGAAAGACAAAAAGAAAATCAACCATTATATTAAAAAAAGGCCTACAACCTTACAAGATTCATGCGTCAAATGATTATGCTACCCTAATCACCTAAAAGGCCTATACCTTATCTTGGTCATCATCGACCTTCTTCTCTCCCCCCACCCCCCACCCGATCAGCCACAACACATGATCCCGACTGGCAGTAGCTGGCTTGCCAGTTAATTTGGCTAATACCTCATGCTAACCAACAACGTCCCAAGATCTTGCACTTTTAAGATCCTCAGCCAGACAGATCTTGGCCTCCCAAACGGCCACTGCAACACTGACCTTTGCGTCGAGGATCATCTCCTCCATCTCTTGTATGAGATCCTCCTTTCTCATCCTTTTCCCTATTAAGCAACTCCACCATCCTTAGAAGATCCTCATTGGTCGTCTTCCACATATTCTCCTGTCCCTGAAGGGCTTGTTCAGCCCTCTCTGCTCGGATCCTTAGATCAGCGGAAACATGATCAGAAACCTGTGATGAAAATATGACAAGTCAGCGAAAAACAAAATTAAAAATGGAGTGAAAATGAAATCTACACTTACATCCTGAGAGAAAGAGAACAACTTTTGGAGCGCTTCCTCAGTTCCAAGGCTCTCCAAAGATAAACCTGTGGATTCGACAGTTTTCCTCTTCCGGGATCCCGGAGTTTTCACTGTCAAATCCACGGTCGACCTCTTAGGAGAAAGAGAGGACAAACTCTTCTCCTTCTTCACTACCAGTTGATCTCCTGACATAGCCGTATCAAGATCAGCAAGACTAAAGCGAGCACTGGAGTGAGTGACCTTGGATCCTGTATACAACAAAGGATTATTAAAGATCATTATTACAAACAAGAAAAAAATTAAGGATCCCTACTCGTCGACATGAGGTCTGTAGCGGAGGAGCTTTCCTGCGGGACGGCTTGATCGAATCGGAAGGATCTCTTGACTTCAGATAAGGCCAAGAACTTCTCAATCTTCTCTTCTGAATCCTCAACAATAGGAGCAGGTTCTTCGAACTTGAAGGCTGCAAAGAAGTATCTCCCTTTCCAGGATCACAAGACAAAGCATTGAAATCCTACCCTTCTTAACCTCATTTGTGGGCAAGAGATCCCCATTGGGAATGGAGTCGCGCTTCACAAAGAAGTATCTCCCTTTCCAAGCTCCATCATTGTGCTTGGGTTTCAAGATTAGATAAGATCTGAGGGTTTTGACCTAAAGAAGGAAACGAGAATTCCCAAAGGTTGTGAGATCGTATATACAGGTTAACTCAAAAAGGCCTACGTCAAGACCTTTTGATTGATTTATCTGGTCGACCCAATTTAGGATCCTGCAGGAAATTGGCATGGCCTAGATATAATAAATCCCAGTCGCCCTAAACAATTTGGAGACGATCCCGGGGAAAGGATATCTCAAGCCTATGGATATATGATACTCAAGAAAGCACACCTAAGTGGGTGAGACAAAATCTGACTGAATCAGAGGATCAAAGGGCCTGAAGACAACACTCAGAGGAAAAGCACCATTGAGTTTTAGACACTCAATGTCGTCATCGCCAAAAGATCAGGTCTCCTCATAAGAGAGGATCCCCTAGTCAATAAAATCATCATCGGTAAGGGTCAAGATGCTCTTATGAGAGACAACCATTTTTCGACCCATGGTAGAGATATTATAGGCCAGGAAGAAAAATTACCTTTTAAATTGCAAGATGGCACAAGAAAAGAAAAGAAGAATGGATAGGATAATATGATACTGATTGTAACGCCTATAGATCCGTGCTAGTCAATTTAGATAATAATAGGGGTTGAAAACGAATTTTTGACAAAAGATTATTTAGAGTAAATAATCTTAACCAAGTTGTAGAATACGTCGCAAGGGTTCCGTACATATTAAGAACGTTGATATCCGAATTACAACGAAAAGTTATGGTCCGTCGAAGTTTTACGGAAAAACGGGCACGACACCGGGAGAAGTAAATAGTTAATTTACGATGGAGGAATTTTTCGCCTTATAAATCTAAACAAAAGTTGTAGTATACCTTAAACCGAGAACATACAAAAAAAGAACGCCCAAATCTGACTTCGTATGAGGAAGTTATGAATTTTCTAAGATTTGGCTTAGTAGTGCACAGCCTGAAACTCAAATTTTAGATCGAGCAGTTTTTGGCCTATGCGAGCTAAATGAAAATTGAAGATCTCATTAATAGGAACTCAACGGTAAAAATACAGACGAAAACAGAGTCCGTATGTAGAAGTTATGAATTTTACGCGGATATTTAATAGTATAATCTCCCCGTACTGTTAAATTTAAGATCAGTCGAGAATTAGCCGATGGAGTCAAAATGAAAGTTGTAGATCTTATTTTTACCTACGCGTAGATATAAAGGACGTCAAAAACGGAGGTCGTATGTGAATGTTACGGATTTTAGAAGTCGGAAGTGTGCTGTGTGAAAATGGGTGATGTGGCACAATCTTGGCCATTGTTTTCTCCCCAAGTCTTGCCACTAGATGGTGACATGTGGCACCAAGTTTAGCCATTTTTCACCCTATAAAGATAACCTCTCCCACCCTCATTTTCTTTACACATTTCCCATTCTTTCTTCTCTTTACTCTCTCTCTCTCTCTCTCTCTCTCTCTCTTTCTCTCTCTCTCTCTCTCTCTCTCTCTCTCTCTCTCTCTCTAGCCCCGAAACACCCCGAAAAGCCTAAAGAATCTCCCTAGCACGAGGCAGAAGCCCTGGAGTGCTCGAAGGCTCCTAGAAGAAGAGCTTTTCGGCTCGGGAACGGTGTTCCAAGAAAATCCTGGTTTTCTATAAAACTCGTTGTAAGTGAGCTACGCCTACCCTATTTTTAATATAGCTTCTATTTAATTATAGTAACGTTATTAGGAACTTATAATAAGTACTTGGGCTATTATTATGGGTTATATTAGTATTGTTTAACACTCATATAATAGTATTAATATCCAGACTATTAATTAGTCTCGGCGAATAATAGACTAAACTCTAGTGGTAATAATACTAGGTTTCATCGAAGGAAATTATTTTTAAGCAGCGAAGCGCTGTCTGAATTTAGAGCCACCACCTTATCAGATGAGTGCATGGCCTTTTTCATCTTCAACATAGATATTAAGTATTTAATATAAATTACGTGCTATGTGTGTATATTGTCTGAATACTTGCTGTCTATGCTGGGCGAAATATTTTTATACACGTTTTAAATGATTTGAACTGTATATGTATTTTATATCTACAAAATGTGTTGGGTAAAACATGGGTAGATGTAATAGTTGTTGTGTGTCCAAATAAAATAATGAGAGGTCTTGATATAGATGTTATTGATGATCCAGTCATCTAGCAGAGTATAGATGACGACTACGGACTATTCTAGATAGTCTAGTGGAATGCTAGCAGGCTCGCAACCTGTAGGTGTTTATTTGAACTGTGTGCTCACCAGCAGTACTCCATACCCCACATGGTTGCCTTATTTGACATGAACTGCTGAAGAACCCCCGAAGCATGTGTTGTCACTCCGATGAATGTCCTTAGACTAGGTCCCTTGTGTTATATCCTCTAGTGACGTAAAGTGAAGATAACGGGAACGGGTAATCGGGTTTGTTTGGTTTATAAAGTTAATAAAGTTATTTATTATGGGTTGAAAACCCTATGTACTCACCAGGTTTCCCAACCTGACCCACTCAGTTTGTTTATATCACAGGTGTTGATATGAAGTCACATTACACTTAGAGATTAAGGAGATATAAATCACTAGTGATAATGACTGTAAGTTCTGTTTATGCTTATGTCTCTGTATTGACGATGACATCCCAAATGTTTTAAAATGAATAAAAATACTTTTCTTTGGAAATGCTTTGATAACGTATTTATCATGTTTTTCTGGGAACAAATTCTGCAACATTTTTATTAAAAGAGATACTCTGATTTTTATAAACCATAAACAAAAATCGGTCTTTTCTGGCCGTGAAAATGGGGATGTCACAGTTGGTATCTGAGCATTAGTTTAAGCGAACTTGGAATATGGATTTATTTCTAGACTTAAACTTAGAATGCTAAGCAAGGATTATGAGGAGTGTGTCTAATAAAATTTAGGTAAAACACCCGAATAGGCACAAGCACTAGCTAATTTGGGGAAAATGCCTAACATGCTTTTATGTGCTAAATGATTTATTATATGCATTGTATGATTGGATCTATGGTCTGTTGCCGACCGGATCTAGAAACTTTATGTGTTTAGTTTTCTAAACGTTTAATTACGGTATTAGAACTGGCATATAACTTTTCGGAGAAATAGGGAGAATTACACGTCGATCGTAAATAAAATCTTTCCTATCTTAATTCTCGTTATTGCACACCGAACGTCTAATTTGGTATATAGATTGAAATGGTAAGAACCCGTAGTGGAGTCGTGAATACAAATGGGAACAGGAATCAACCCCTAGTGATTGAACAAATACCTGTTGTAGCAGATGGTCCTGAGCCAATTACAATGGCTGGAGTACAAGCCATGATACAGGCTATGTTGGCTGAACAACGGGAAGAGATGAGGCAAATGATGCATGAAAATAGGGATGAACCTACAATGCTAGTTGAACAGCCCGAATTGAACGATGGGCAGTCAGAAGGAGGGAACTACAGTGGGACCGTTGGTCAAGCTAACCCACAAATAGTTCGACAAAACAACTAGTATGAAGGATTTGAGAGGAATGGATGCAAGTACAAGGATTTTCTGACTTGCAAGCCATTAACTTTCACAGGAAAGGAAGATCCGATCGGAGTCATGGATTGGATCTCGGAGATTGAGTTAGCTTTCATGACGTGTGGTTGCAGAGAAAAGTTACAGACCACCTTTGCATTACGTCAATTCCAAGGAGTTGTTGTGCGCTGGTGGAATACCTTGGGGAAGACTCTGAGCCCCAATTAGCCCCTTCAACTGACATGGGCAGAGTTTTTGGTGCAGTTCAAACGCAAGTACTGCTCAGCCCAAAACCTGCTCGAGCTAGAGAACCAGTTCCTGACCTTAAAGAAAGGAAGCATGTAAATTGATGAATACACCAACAAATTCACAGACAAGATGGAGTTCGCCTTGCATCTTGTTCCAAATAAACTGACGAAAATTGACAAGTATGAAAAGGGAATTCCATGGGAGTACACGGTGCCAGTGTGTCAGGTACCTACTCTAGAGGCATGTCTGTGGAGGATATGATTAAGGGAAGAGCTGGCAACAAGAATGAGGTTGGTGAAAAGAGGATGTTTGAGTGGTCTATGACGCCCAATAAGAAGATCAAGTCTGGTTCAAAAGGAGTTTAGCGGAGGAGGAAACAAAGTGAAATGGTGCGAGAAGTGCAAGAAGAAGCACTTCGGGAAATGTAGCAAGGAAGTGACTTGCTACAAGTATGGGAAGACTGGACATTACGCTAACGAGTGCACAACCAGCGAAAAGGTGTGTTATGAATTCCGTGAAGAAGGGCCCGTTGCTAAGGATTGCCCGAAGAAGAAAGAGGCGGCATGACCAAACATTCCACCGAAACTGAAGGCAAGAGCACTCCATATGATCCTTGATGAAGAAGATGGAAATGAAAGGGATCCGGAATGAGGATCTATGAAGTAGTCGTGTAAATAGTACCACGTGGTGTAGCCTATTAGAGGCATAGTATAAGTTGAACTTGAACACCTATGTAATCGTTTCAAGGAATAATATAAAACCTTCGTTTTGTTATCTAATGTGTCAAGTTGTTATGTGATTTTATTGTATGGTGACTTGGGTGAACTACGAGACAATACTTGGGACGAGTATGAGTAGGTGTGAAAGGTAGTAAAGGCCTAAACTACCGGAAGCACATGACTCACGCTTGGATCAAGGAAAGTCACAAGGTTACTAAGAAGCTAGTAATTGATACCGGTTTTATTCAAATATTTTGTTACCATCGTTTCGGTAATGACGAAGAGGATGATTGTTATTCTGACCATAGTGGTCATATCGAATTGAGTTTGACTACGATAAGAATGTTACATGGTTTAGAGAACCAAGTTTGATGTAGCATCTAACTTAAGTCCAAAGATTGAAATAAAAGATAATCAAAGCAATCGGTAGAGGTATCACGACAGTTTCTTGTAGCTAGAAATGCTACCATTTAAGATGTGATTAGAACATGAAGAAATGTATAGTCTATTCTGGAAGACTCTAAGAGACCCGAGGCTAAGCGTGGGAACACACGATGATAAGTCATTAGAATATGACACATCGGTCCATTTTAGTAATAAAATAACTTATCTTAAGTTTGTTAAGAAGAAGAAGTAGTCTCTAGTAAGGATCGAGATTGTGACTTGAAGGTCATAATTTGGAGTCTAACGTGAGATAGGGAGCAAGTGCAAGATCAAGCACCGCTTGCAATCAAGAAGTCTTAGAGTTACATATTCGTTCGAAGAAACATCAAAGTTACGGTTATTACTTAGGATGAAGAGATAACGTATGGAGTCATCATGAGAGCCCTGTTTTGTTGATGATTCCGGGACGTAATCATCCTAAGGGGAGATAATTGTAACGCCCGTAGATCCGGGCTAGTCAATTTAGAGATAATAGGGGTCGAAAATGACTTTTTGACAAAAGATTATTTATAATAAATAATCTTAACCAAGTTGTAGAATACGTCTCGTAGGTTCCGTACATATAAAGAACGTTGAAATCCGAGTTAAAACGAAAAAGTTATGGTCCATCGAAGTTTTACGGAAAAACGGGCACGACACCGGGAGAAGCAAATAGTGAATTTACGATGGAGGACTTTTTAGCCTTAGAAATCTAAACAAAAGTTGTAGTATACGTTAAACCGAGAACATAAAAAAAAAAGAACGCCCAAATCTGACTTCGTATGAGGAAGTTATGAATTTTCTAAGATTTGACTTAGCAGTGCACAGCCCGAAAATCGAATTTTAGATCGGGCGGTTTTTGGCCTATGCGACCTAAATGAGAATTGAAGATCTCATTAGTAGGAACTCAACGGAAAAAGTACAGACGAAAACAGAGTCCGTATGTAGAAGTTATGAATTTTACACGAACATTTAACAGTATAATCTCCTCGTACTGTTAAATTTAAGATCTGTCTAGAATTAGCCGATGGAGTCAAAATGAAAGTGGTAGATCTCATTTTTATCTACGCGTGGATATAAAGAATATAAAAATCGGAGGTCGTATGTTAATATTACGAATTTTAGAAGTCGGAAGTGTGTTGTGCGAAAATGGGTGATGTGACACAATCTTGGCCATTGTTTTCTCCCCAAGTCTTGCCACTAGATGGTGACATGTGGCACCAAGTTTAGCCATTTTTCACCCTATAAATAGAACCTCTCCCACCCTCATTTTCTTCACACATTTCCCATTTTTTCTTCTCTTTACTCTCTCTCTCTCTCTCTCTCTGTTTGTCTGTCTGTCTCTCTCTCTCTCTAGCCCCGAAACACCCTGAAAAGCCTAAGGAACCTCCCTAGCACGAGGCGGAAGCCCTGGAGTGCTCGACGGCTCCAAGAAGAAGAGATTTTTGGCTCGGGAACGCTGCTCCAAGCAAATCCTGATTTTCTATAAAACCAGCTGTAAGTGAGCCATGCCTACGCTATTTTTAATATAGCTTTTATTTAATTATAGTAATGTTATTAGGAGCTTATAATAAGTACTTGGGCTATTATTATGGGTTATATAAGTATTGTTTAACGCTTATATAATAGTAATAATAGCTATACTATTAATTATTCTCGGCGAATAATAGACTAAACTCTAGTGGTAATAATACTAGGTTTCGTCGAAGGAAATTATTTTTAAGAAGCAAAGCGCTGTCTGAATTCAGAGTCACCACCTTATCAGGTGAGTGCATGGTCCCTTTCATCTTACACATAGATATTAAGTATTTAATATAAATTACGTGCTATGTGTGCATATTGTCTGAATACTTATTGTCTATGTTGGGTGAAATATTTTTATACACGTTTTAAATTATTTAAACTGTATATGTATTTTATATCTACAAAATGTGTTGGGTAAAACAGGGGTAGATGTAATAGTTGTTGTGTGACCAAATAAAATAATGAGAGGCCTCGATATAGATGTTATTGATGATCCAGTCATCTAGCCGAGTATAGATGACGACCACGGACTATTCTAGACAGTCAAGTGGAATGCTAGCAGGCTCGCAACCTGTAGGTGTTTATTTGAACTGTGTGCTCACCAGCAGTACTCCATCCCCCACATGGTTGCCTTATTTGACATGAATTGCTGAGGAACCCCCGAAGCGTGTGTTGTCACCCCAATGAAGGTCCTTAGACTAGATGTTTTACGGACGTAAAGTGAAGATAACGGGAATGGGTAATCGGGTTTGTTTGGTTTATAAAGTTAATAAAGTTATTTATTGTGGGTTGAAAACCCTATGTACTCACCAGGTTTCCCAACCTGACCCACTCATTTTATTTATATCACAGGTGTTGATATGAAGTCACATTACACTTAGAGATTAAGGAGATATAAATCAATAGTGATAATGAATTTAAGTTCTATTTATGCTTATGTTTGTATATTGACAATGACATCCGAAATGTTTTAAAATGAATAAAAATACTTTTCTTTGGAAATGCTTTGATTACGTATTCATCATGTTTTTCTTGGAACAAATTATGCATCATTTTTATTAAAAGAGATACTCTGATTTTTATAAAGCATAAACAAAAATCGGTCTTTTCTGGCCCTGAAAATGGGATGTCACAGTTGGTACCAGAGCATTAGTTTAAGCGAACAAGGAATATGAATTTATTTCTAGACTTAAACTTAGAATGCTAAGCAAGGATTGTGAGGATTATGTCTAATAAAATTTAGGTAAATCACCTGAATAGACACAAGCACTACCTAATTTAGGACTATTGCTGACCGGATCTAGAAAATTTATGTGTTCAGATTTCTAAACGTTTAATTATGGTATTAGAACTGACATATAACTTTTCGGAGAAATAGGGAGAATTACATGTCGATCGTAAATAAAATATTTCCTATCTTAATTCTCGTCATTGCACACCGAACATCTGATTTGGTATATACATCGAAATTGCAAGAACCCGTAGTGGATTCGGGAATGAAAATGGGAACAGGAATCAACCACCAGTGATTGAACAAATACCCGTTGTAGCAGATGCTCCTGAGCCAATTACAATGGTTGGAGTACAAGCCATGATACAGGCTATGTTGGCTGAACAACGGGAAGAGATGAGGCAAATGTTGCATGAAAATAGGGACGAACCTACAATGCCAGTTGAACAGCCCGAATTGACCGATGGGCAATCAGAAGGAGGGAACTATAGTGGGACCATTGGTCAAGCCAACCCACCAATAGTTCAAAAAAAACAACCAGTATGACGGAGTCGAGAGGAATGGATGCAAGTACAAGGATTTTCTGACTTGCAAGCCATCTACTTTCACAGGAAAGGAAGATCCGATCGGAGTCATGGATTGGATCTCGAAGATGGAGTTAGCTTTCATGACATGTGGTTGCATAGGCAAGTTACAGACCACCATTGCAGTACGTCAATTTTGAGGAGGTGTTGTGCGCTGGTGGAATACCCTAGGGAAGATTCTGAGCCCAATTAGCCCCTGCAACTGGCTTGGGCAGAGTTTTTGGTACAGTTCAAATGCAAGTACTGCTCAGCCTAAAACATGCTCGAGCTAGAGAACCAATTCCTGACCTTAAATAAAGGAAGCAAGTCAATCAATGAATACACCAACAACTTCACAGAGAAGATGGAATTTGCCTTGCGTCTTGTTCCAAATGAGCTGACGAAAAATCGACTAGTACGCAAAGGGACTTCCGTGGGAGTACACGGTGCCAGTGTGTCAGTCACCTAGATTAAGGTTGGCGAAAAGAGGACGTTTGAGGGGTCTATAAGGCCCAATAAGAAGATCAAGCATGGTTCAAAGTTATGGGTTTTACAAGATATTCAATTTTCGGATTAATAAGAGGGTGACACGTGTCGCGATATGGTACCACAACTTCCTCCCCAAGGCTTGTGATCTGATGCCGACACGTGGCACCCATTACACCCAATGTAATTAGAGTATGCCTAACGTACTAGGTTTTTGGGGGCCTATAAATAGAAGTCGAATTTCACTCCTTTCCTCACACCATTCCATTCTATTCTCTCCCAAACCCTCCGAAGGTCCCAATACCTTTCTCTAGTAGTTCCTAAGTGTTAGTAGCAAAGCTCCAGAGTGCCAGAAATCCCCGAGAAATAAAGATTTCGGTTTAGAAGTTTTACTATCGCAGAGTCCGGTTTCTCGCTAAACCACCTATAAGTTAAATTATGCTTACCATACTTTAAGTATAACTTATGTTTAAGTTAATTATCGTTATTATGAACCTATAATCAAGATTTATAAGTGATTCCAAATTTTATACTGATTGATCTAGTTATGCGAGAGGTGTCTAGAATGGTCACGTTGGCTTGGTTGTTGGATTTCAGAATTCAATGTGGAAAGCTTGATATTTGAATACTAGAACACATTATTAACATCATCCCAAGGTATGTGTTTAGTACTACATGTAAAGGAGGTTGAGATTTTATTTTTTCTAATGGTTCCTTTCAAAAATTGTATTTGAAAGTGCAAGAATAAAAGAACTACCTTTGTAAGCATGAAGCTTAGCTGCTTCAAGAAATTTGGGACTTAGCTTTGATATGCTTATTGAAGGATAGGAAACATGCTAGTAAAATATATTTTGAAGTAAGAACTTATGAGAATGTAAATTGTTGTGTGTATTATCTTCATGTATTCTGTCACACCTCGACTGAGGCGGCGAAACATGCGGAGTTGTGCAACTTTGTTCATGGATCATAGGTAAACTGAATATTTAGCATAGGTGAAACAAAAAAAAAAACAGCACTTGTATTTCATCTTGATGTTTGAGTACATGGTTCTTAAATATAACAATATAGTACATGAATTGCCTTGAATAGGTAGGAAGACGTAACCAAAACTAGTAAACTAGATAGCCTGAAATCCATGACAAATCCATCATATAAATTACTTAATTACTGATTCTCTGAGAATACATGTAGTTTTGAGGGTTAACATAAGGCTGGTGAGAATTACAGGTTTTCTGCTAACAGTAGTGATACTTTTAAAAAGTATAAAAAGTATTTTCTTTGTAAGTAAAACCATAGTGTAACATCCATGAAATTTAAGCCAATTTAAAACTTTTTAAGTCATTCTAAAACCAATAATAATTACAAATATGTTTTCAAAACAGTTTAATGTCAGAGTTTCCCAGAATCAAATCAAAAAAACATAAGGAGGTGCACGATCATGCCTCCACCTTCCTGCAATCGTCATAAGTACTTGAAACAATAATCGATAAATGTAAGCTTGAAGGCTTAGTGAGTTACTCCCAAAACACCAACAACATACAAACATAACCGTATGACATAAACAAACACGATATGCATAATGAGACTTTAGCCTGACTGAACCGCCTCAGAGGCCTGAATCCTATGTGGACTGCTCTCCACGCCTTCGGCACGTTTGGACTGCCTCGTAGGGCCTACTGCCCATCCGGACCACTCGTCGGGCCTTCAGTCTGACTGACTTGCCCTCCTGGGTTTGTAGTCTATACAAACTGCCCTGGGTATGTTGGCCTTCAGCACAAAGAAGGACCGCCTCAACCTAATCCCCCAATCAAACAAACATGTGCACATAATATCATACGCTAGCATATATATCAGTCAAACCGATCTAACAGATAATCAATCATAGCAACATCCTATAACCAGGATACAGACCTAACCGGTCACTAATGTAGCATCATCCTATATACCAGGATACCGACCTAACCATGTCACTAAACATATCACCATCCTAACTACGAGGATGTAAATCAATAAGCATATCATCCAATAAACCCGGATACGAATCTGATAAGGGCTAACATTGGTGCCTCAACCCTGTTGATATAGTGAGGATAATTCACCTCGAACGACAGCTAAATCCAAAAATTGTTGTAGCTGGTACGAACCGGCTTCCACCAACTGAACCAAACAAACAGACCATTCTTTAATACTTACCCAAGTCAAAACCACTCAACACTAATCCCATAAATGGTCCAATTAACAAAGCCCACATTTGGCCCAAGCCCATTAGGCCCAATCAAGGCCTAACTATATTAGGCCCACTAAGGCCCAATTCATCATCCAAGTCCCATTAGGGAAAGCCCAGCAAGGCAAGCCCAATCATAAGTCTATTAATCTAAAATCCATAGTCCATTATGAGCCCAAACCAAAGGATAAGTCCAATACCAAGCTAGCCAACAATCAACGAGTCCAAAACTTGTGCAGGAGCTGCTCACGTCTTGAGCACCTTATACTCACGTTGTAAGGTCGTGATTTCAGCCAAGAAACTTCCTCGCATACATTCTCACGTCGTGAGGCTTCATTCCTCACGTTGTGAGCCCAGATCTGACCAAAAAAATGAGCATTAAGCTCCTAATCCATTAATACTTAACATGGGTCAGTCTAGAGAGTCTTCCTTGACCCACAGGACCATAAAAATCGAAGCGTTTTGGACATGCATGTCCAATACATGTCCCAACATCAACTAGGGCACAAATGAAGAAATATGGCATCAAATCTCATGAAAGGGTCATAAAACTCTACCAAACTTTAGACCTAGCAATTATCACACTTAAGGGACCCTAGAGATCCCTAAAGTTGGAAACTTTATGGATTCCAATAACACACCTACTTGGATCTAGAGAAATAAGCACCAAAAATTCTAGATCTAGGCTCATTGATACATAAATCAATGAACTTGAAACTCACAATAGGTCTAGAAGGTGTCAAAATGGATGATGGTGATTCTTGAATGCAAAATTGATGGACTAGATACTCTTCCTCTTCTTCTTTACACCTTCAAAACTCCACCAAAAGTTGAAGAGCAGAAGGAGAGGTGAGGGATAGGGTTTTACTGAGTTTAGGGGCGAGTGAGGCTGGTTTGGAGCCCTAAAATGGAGCTTATGGTGTTTAAATACGTTGGAAACCCTAAATGTTCGTGGGTTGGGCTGCAGCATTACTCATATCATGAGCTCTTAATGCTCATGTTGTGAGCACCGTTTAAATCAATATTTCTGTTTAATCGTTTCTCATGTCGTGAGCTCCAACTGCTCATGTCATGAGCTCCATTCTTCCCAGATCCTTTCCAACTTCGAACGACCATAACTTCTTCATTTCAACTATGTTTTTGATGTTCTTTATATCCACGGAAAGGTGACGAAAAGCCATAGACTTCTAGCAACTCATCATAGTATTAAAGCTTCCCGAACGAGAACTCAAAATTCATCAAGGCCCACACTAATATATTACAATTATACCCTTGGCTCCGAAACGCCATCGAACACTCGGACTACTTAGACTTCAAGACCTTCATCCAAAAAGGGCCAACTCCTTTTTTCCCTAATGGCTAAAAATGACCTAATTACAACCCAAGGGTGAACTTGGAAATACATGAAAACCGTTGTGTTACACCTCTCCCCCACTTAAATTCGATTTCATCCTCGAAATCATCCTTTGCCATCCCTGGCAAGCCCGACATACTAAGGAACACACCCACAAGCTTGAACATACCATGAAGTTTCCAAGGTCATGAAACCCGGCATAAAGTTTCCTATCCGAAGAAGACAACTACATAATCCGACGCAGCAAATCCATCTCTACTCCACCTGAAAATCTGCAATCTGAAATCTCGAATTTGTTCTGACTCCCCGACAGACCACCCATGCTAGGCATTGCTAATTCCATTTCCCTTATACCCTAAACTGACTACTAATCTTTGAACAATTGAGGTTCCTACCAGGATACATAACCACTGATCATACTCTATTGAAGACAATTCTTTACTGAGCAACATAAATTCAATAATCCTTCCAGAGAAAACTAATTATGATTGCAAAATTTCCAAAGATATGATGAACAATTAGAGACAGACTGGGAGATGAACCTTTTTGTGTCGACTGTCCATGGTCCCTTTAACTCCGAACCAATATACCCATCACTGCTAGCTTATCACCACAAACTCCCATGACTGGCCCGATCAGCCTTGGGCTCGAATATCAACATCTCGAATCCAATCAACCACCAGGTTGAAATTCTTAGGGTTTGTTGGCCTACCGCCTCAACCCTACCGCTCCCCCAAAGCCTCCGTGCCTACGACTTACAGTTGGCCCGTACCGGGTATCTTGGCCTATTGCATGGCGCAAGACCGCCTCAACCCACCTAAATACGATGTGTTACCATAAGTAATCAGGAGAAAGAGCTAACCTGGTTCCCAGAACCTAAAAGAGAGGGACATTCTAACTCCAACAACCCTCAATTTCACCATCGATGACATCACCTTTCACTTGAAACTCGCGACTCGCACCACAAACCAAAAGATTCCCCCACTTACCTCACTAACCTCCAAAATGCCTGCCTCACACGGATATACTTGCAGTTCCTAATGCAAGTTTCCACTACAAGCCATACCGAAACGGCCATCCATGAATCCATCCTGATTTTCTAAATGACGATACCTCAAATCTTGCAGAAAAGTTCCTCAATCGGTCGATAACAAACTTTTCCCAATCCAAATCCACGTGATGCACCAAAACCTTAGTGTAACCCTTAACTCTCTGTCATGCCATTACCAACCTCCGTATCGATGAAAGAAGATGATCAACCAAGAACTTCCGTACTTCAACCGATTCCTAACAACAACCCTAAACGGACACAACAATGTTGAAACTCTCCCATGCACGATTAACTTATACAACACGTTGTTACCCAAAATTTTTCAGATTCTCCTGCATAACCGCCGACAATCCCCAAGGGCATTCCATAATCAGCGAGCATAAATAACATATAGTTCTACAGGTTGTTGTCATAAAGCAACATGGTCACTACCCGACAAAAATCTAACAGAGTACATATAGAGTGTTCAATATGACTGGACCGCCTCACTGGGACTTCAGCCTATCTGGAACACTCTGAGAACCTTCAGCATGTCTGGACTATCACTCCGGGCCTTCAGTCTGTCTGGACTGTTCTATGGGCCTTCGACCTTATTTGTTTGGCCCGCTGGGCCTCCAGTTTATCCGGACCGCCCTGATTCGGTTGAGCATAACCCTGGACCCATCTGAGTGCCCTCTCCCATATTGCATGTTCTCTTCCACTTGGGGTTTCGAACTCTTGATCCAATCCATATTCTATAATCCCATCCTAACTCTGGACCTCATGATGATTGCCCACCCTCCATGGTCTGGTCACTAACCCGTGTATCCACCACATATGCTAAATAGCCCGCACACCCGTGCTGAATGTACTGCCGAGCCCTGACAACTAAACAAAACCCTCAACGAATGACGCTCCATCTGAGAATTCATAATCCCCCCCCTCCCCCACTTGGGACACTAACTACTACCTACTGGATAGAAGTCAACTCGAGCATAGCAGAGAGTCAAACCAGGATATAACTTACCCAATACAACAACATACCAACATAATACAATTTCCCAATATCACCCCGAAGAATACAGGAGATGTCACACTCTCAAGAATATTCAAATAAGTACCGACTTCTTCCTATTGGGTTACCCTGACCCTCCTTAGGGTATGCAGGTGACATGAACTGATGCTAGGTGACATGAACTGGTCCCTATTTGCACTCTAACTGATAATCTGGCCTACCCGAGGATGTGGTACCTACTTGCCTCGCAAGATGATCACGCCACATCAACTCACATGCGCTGAAATATTGTTGCAAACCCTTTCAACCAACAGACCCCAGGCTAGAAATACCACCAGCCCTGGGTCACAAGCCTGCTTACTCCGGTGAACTTGGAAGAACTGAAAGGGTACATCCCTTGCCATAGATGATAAAATTTCAATCCACCAATCAATCATTATGCTTCCTATCCTCTAAGGAAATCCTTGAACTCTAACTACCTACAATCCTTTGATAATAAAATTGTCCTGATACTTCTAGTGACCTAACAACTCATGAAGTTCCGCCACACATAGATAAAACAAAACATGTAACTAACCCGAAGTTGTTGTTTACCCGTACTCACCGAGATTACAAGGCAAGAACAATACCGATCAAAGACATTTTAACCATGATATTATTACAGAATGGGGTTTTCGATTACATACTTGAGATTTCATGCGGCTCGACTTTGACCTCCTAAGGAACGATGACTATTGGAATCCGAATTCCTTCTGCCCCCAACATACGACAATCGGACTTGAAATGACCTAGCTGGTGACAATGAAAGCATATATTATCCTTCTTGCAATCCTGTTGTACATGACCTCTCTCTCCACACTTGTAGCACCTGAATTTGTGATAAGCAAATTCGTGGGTTCCCCCACACTTTCCACACACCTCCAAACTATCAGTACCCAAGTCAGTAGCCCCCAACTCTTCATCCTCTATTGAAAACTTCCTCCTCCTCTTTCCTAGTTGTGGCCCAATAACCGACACTCCCCTAGTAGTCATCCCAGTAGCAGCGTCTCACAGTTTGCAGGGCCGTAATTTGCTCCTTGAGATTGGCGATCACCCTAGCGGTGACCTGGTTCACGACACCGGACAATTCTTCTTGCAAAATCTGAGATACCTCCACAGGAATACTCTCTCGCCTTTGTTCAACGGACAATACCGAACTATCCTATCCGGTAGCTCCTCCCCCTGCCTCCTACAACTGCTGAAGCAGGTGCGGTAGCCATCTCAGCAATGGCTGCATAGCGCTTGTCAAAGTACTCAACCATGGCGGTCTTAGTAGACCCAAACACCTCCGGAATCTGACCCCGGACTATCTCAATCACCCCCTCCCGGATAATCTGCCTGGCACGATCCTTTGTCAATGCTGGCCTATCCTGGCTGCCAGCTCTTGATCTTGACCCGGATCGATCCTCAAATCGTCTCATAACCACCATACTGGAAATGCATACCAGGATGATATCAGGCATTCTGTGCAACAATGGAAAACCAACTACCAACAAAACCCTAGGGGTTGTGACTTCCTTTCTATGCGTATGGGTCCTGTGCTTTCAGTAGTACTGGCCTATACTACCTTCTACACCTACCCATATTTGTCTCAAGTATCATCACAATGCCCTAAAAATATATGTATGTATGGCGAGCGCTCAATCCTCACTCCTAGAGGAAGGCTAAATATCTCATAACTGGTCGACTGACCCTACACTACCTACCCATGAAATTTCCACAAACCATACAACACTCGTGTATGCTAGTGATACATAACGTTGGACCCTACAGGCTTTCGAATACCTGATCCTACCCTAAGACCTTAATCAGACAAGAACAGGAAATAAGGCCAAGCCAAACATTCTCATTCTATAAGATCCTAATTATGTAAGGTCGTGATGCATACACTTAACAACTATAGTAATGATGTCAATTTCATATAAGGAAAACCCCTAGGCTATCAGGCATCATGTAATCATTCAATTCTATCATACAACTCCTGAAGATACCTAGCCTAGTACTAGCATGCTGTTCTAACATAAAATCAAATAATCTGTAAGGTATTTTGGGGTCTATTCGTGGGCTTCTCCTGATCATACACTTGCATCCTCCTTTATTAATTAGAAAACCATTTTGACAATCATTTTAAAATTCGAGTCCTCAGTTTGAGATTGGATACGCACAAGTGTTTCCTCCAATTCACTCAAACTAAGGCTCTGATACGAACTTGTAACTTCCATATAATTTAAGCCACTTTAAAACTTTTTAAGTCATTAAAAAACCATTAATTATTAAAAACATGTTTTCAAAACAGTTTAATATCCGAGTTTCTCAAAATCAAATCATGAAAACATCAGGAGGTGCACGATCACGCCTTCGCTTTCCCGCGATCATCATAAGTACCTGAAACAATAATCGATAAATGTAAGCTCAAAAGCTTAATGAGTTACCCCCAAAATACCAACACCATACGTATATAAATGTATCACATAAACAAACACAACACGCACAATGAGTCTTCAGCCTGACTAGACCGCCTCGGAGGCGTTCATCCTATCTGGACTGCTCTCCTAGCCTTCGGCACGTCTGGACTGCCTCATAGGGCCAACAACCTATCCGGACCACACATTGTGCCTTTGTTCTGAATGACATGCCCTCTTGGGCCTGTAGTCCATCCTGACCGCCCTAGGTATGTTAGCCTTCAGCACAAAGCAGGAACGCCTCAACCTAATCCCCCAATCAAACAAACATGTGCACATAATATCATACACTAGAAAATATAATAGTCAAACCGATCTAACAGATCATCAATCATAGCAAAATCCTATAAAGAGGATATAGACCTAACCGGTCACTGACATTGCATCATCCTATATACCAAGATACCGACCTAACAAGGTCACTATGCATATCACCATCCTAACTACCAGGATGTAAATCAATAAGCATATCATGCAATAAACCTGGATACAAACCCGATAAGGGCCGACATTGGTTCCTTAGACGCTGTTGATATAGTGAGGAGAACTCACCTTGAACGGCAGATAAATCCCACAATTGTTGTTGCTACTATGAACCGGCGTCCACAAACTGAACCAAACAACCAGACCATTCTTTAATACTTACCCATGGCAAAACAACTCAACAGTAATCCCATAAATGCTCCAACTAACCAACCCTACATTTGGCCCAAGCGCATTGGGCCCAATCAAGGCCTAACTACATTGGGCCCACTAAGGCCCAATTCATCATCCAAGTCCCATTAGGGCAAGCCCAGCAAGGGAAGCCCAATCAGAAGTCTATTACTCTAAAATCCTTAGTCCATTATGAGATCAATCCAAAGAGTCCGATAACAAGCTAGCGAACAATCAACGAGTCCAAAACTTGCGCAGGAGCGGCTCACATCTTGAGCACTTTATACTCACGTCGTGAGGTCGTGATTTCAGCCAAGAAACTTCCTCGCATACGTTCTCACGTCGTGAGGCTTCATTCCTCACGTTGTGAGTCCAGATCTGACCAAAAAATCAGCATTAAGCTCCTAATCCATTAATACTTAACATGGGTCAGTCTAGAGGGTCTTCTTTGACCCAAAGGACCATAAAAATCGAAGTGTTTTGGACATGCATGTCCAATACATGTCCCAACATCAACTAGGGCACAAATGAAGAAATATGGCATCAAATCTCATGCAAGGGTCATAAAACTCTACCAAACTTAAGACCTAGCAATTATCACACTCAAGGGACCCTGGAGATCCCTAATGTTGGAAACTTTATGGATTCCAATAACCACACCTACTTGGATCTAGAGAAATAAGGACCAAAAATCTAGAACTAGGCTTATTGACACATAAACCAATGAACTTGAAACTCACCATAGGTCTAGAAGGTGTCAAAACCAATGATGGTGATTCTTGAATGCATAAATGATGGACTAGATGCTCTTCCTCTTCTTCTTTACACCTCCGAAACTCCACCAAAAGTTGAAGAACACAAGAAGAGGTTAGGTTTAGGGTTTTAGTGAGTTTAGGGGTGAGGGAGGCTGGTTTGGAACCCTAAAATGGAGCTTATGGTGTTTATATACGATGGAAACCCGAAAAGATCGCGGGCTTGGGCTGCAGTGTTACTCACATCGTGAGCTCTTAATGCGCACATCGTAAGCACAGTTTAAATCAATATTTCTGTTTAATCGTTTCTCACGTCGTGAGCTCCAACTGCTCATGTCGTGAGCTCAGTTTTTCCTAGATCCTTTCCAACTTCGAGTGGCCAAAAGATGTAATTTTTTTTTTGAGATTTCAATGTTGTTCCATGTCAATGATAATATATTCCCAACCTACTCATTCAACTGACTACACTAGTCACACGAGTACCTTTTCCAAGTTTCACACTTATGTCAAGTTTGTAGTTTGGTTAACGGATAAACCACCTTTACTAGCCTTACATAAAAGATCCCTTTCAGGGTTTCTTATCAAACATCTGATCGTATTTAATGGGCAACCGAACAGACACTTTTTAGTCTCTCTTGACTATGAAGAAAAAGGTCTTTGTCTGAGATCAATAGTTTTATGTCTCATGTAAGACATCACACATCCCACAGATAAACTTACTTTTATTTCTTTTTCTTTGACCCTCTTGCATGAAGATCCGTGTGATTTTCAAAATTCTTGTTCGTAGTTACATTTAACTTTCAGGTTCGTAGTCGTATGCATTCAACGTGATTTCTATATTGCAAAAGAAGATAGGTTGATGCGACAAATTTTCAAAAGATCAGAATTCAAACGGGCGCGTGAAAATTTCAATAGACAGTTATTCTTACGCCGAGTGACGCATGCCTCTGGCTTGTCATAGCTATCAAACCAAGCTTTTCCAGGCGACGGTTCAGTACTCGAGATTCTCTCTCCAGCTTTCTCTCACCAAATCAAATCGTATAAAAGGATTTTGACAGTTCATTATTTCTTTACCACTTTCAAAATTTTCTCAATGATTTCTGGCGATTAAAAGGCTCTTTACTGTTCATCTTCTTCAAAGCTTCATCAATGGCGGCTTCATCTGAGAATCAGTCTGTTCAAGATCAAACTGCTCATTCAACACTCCTTTCAGTGAAGCAACATCAAAATCTCATCATCGATTTAGATATGGTAAAATATGATGCCTTTCTTCTACCTCTGGTTGAGTGCTTCAAATACTCTCCTCTTACTATTTCTATGTCACAAGTTGAGAATGTTCCTATCTCGATTATCTCCAAAGCATATAACACTGCCAACTATGTCAAGGACGAGCAACGGATTTACTTCGATATCCATAATCACAAGCCCTAGATTTCCAAGACCCGTTTCTACAGTCTGCTAGGGCTCCCACAATCTGACAATCTGATCAATCCGGAAGCCATCTCCAACGCATCCATCTTGGAAATGTTCTATCAAATGGGATACAAGGAAACACTCACTGCTGTATCCAAGTTCAAGAAACCAAATCTTCCACCAACTAGGAACGCCCTTTTCACCATCTTGTTCAAATCCTTTTCTGAAAGGGTCACAGGCAATGACTGTAAAAGCAAGCTCTTCATGGGTCTGATGTACGGCCTATACACTCGTGAAAACATAGACTATTGTTCTATCCTCTAGGCTCAATTCATTCAGAGCACTCACTCTGTTACTCGTCACAGTGAGATCTCCTGTGCGAGATTTTGGACCGTTGTTGTCAACAGGGCTATTAAGCATCTCAAAAATATAGTGATGACTGATGCACTGATGGATTCCATTGTGACATTCCATACAACAGGTATTGTTATGGCAGATAGCTCCAAGTTCTCTATCATTGGCTCAATTCCGGAAGTGGTGGTTTGTGATGTTCCTCTTTCAAGTAAAATTCTAGAAGGGTATCGCGCCCTTACTCCTGCAGGACCTCGTCCTTTAATTGATGAATTCCAAGCCATTTTGGATGAGGCTGTTAAACCCAAGAAAGGGGGCATAGGGCCCAAGAGGACTACCAATAAATTTTCTACAAAAGAAGGAACTTCTGAGGCTCCGAACCCTCCATCTAATAAGAGAAAGGCTCATACTACCTCTACTCCTGCACCAAAGTGAAAGAAGCAACCCGCTAGAAGAAGAAAGTCTCTTACTCCTACTCCATCTCATAGTGAAGACGCAAATTCAGATTCTGATACCGAGTCGGAGATTCGCATTGAGGAGGATCCCCCAGTTCGCAAAGAGGAAGATGAACCCATTCGCACTGAAGAAAAAGAACACGTGCGTAATGAGGAACAAGAACAAGTTCGCATTGAGACCCCGTTTTCTAATCGTGAGGTTACTCCACCCCTTAATGAGTTTGTTCCTTCTACACCTCCCCCACTAAAAACAACTACTTCTAAACCAATCACCATTGCTCCTCTCCCACCATCTGTGTCAACTCAAACACCCACACCTATTCCAATTTCCATACGTATTTCACAGATTCCACAGTTCCACCTCAAACCTCTATTGCACCTATAAGTTCAGTCAACGTATCTGATTTGGGGGCTAACACTTTAGGGTTTTCATCTCATGTTACACCATCCATCTCTCCCATTCGTAAAGATGAACCGGAAATGAATTTCGGAGATGATAACGCTGATCATTTGGAAGGATTCACTTATAGTCCTTTTCAAATAAGGATTGACAATGAAGAGGATGTCTCTACTCCTTAAGCGGAATTCAAATCTCTTCATGAGAAGCTTGATTAGCTGCTTCTTGCATCCAATGTTTCCACTTCAGAAGCTTACTCCAAAGCTGCGGTTGAGTCAATCCTTGAGAGAGTCACAAAGGAACATATTGCCAACACTTCTACTTTGTCCAAGGCAATTTCTTACTCTGCTGTTATTTGCAAGGAAATGATCGAAAAAGTCGATAAACTAATTGTTGACAGTAGGAAATTTATGGAAGCCTACCAGGTTACCTACAACGCCAACACCACAATAACGAACAAGGCTATTCAAAATGTTGGTGCCATGTTCCAAGCACAAATTAAGGAGGCTCAGCTCGAAGCATTGAAACCTGAAAATATAGCGGGAGAATCCCTGCGAGGAATGTATAAGAACTTGGAAGTCAAGGGTGACAAAGCCTTATATATCATGGACCGAATCTAGACACCGCGACACGGTGGTTTCAGAGACTTGGTCATGAAGGAAGCCCACAACACTCGATATTCCGTTCACCCAGGTTCAGATAAGATGTATCTAGATCTTAAAAAGTCATATTGGTGGCATAACATGAAAGCAGAGATTGCTACCTTTGTGAGTCAATGCCTTACTTGCGCAAAGGTCAAGGTCGAATACCAGAAGCCATCAGGTCTACTACAACAACCGGAGATACCTGAATGGAAGTGGGAGCGGATCACTATGGATTTCATAACCAAGCTACCCAAGACAACAGGCGGGCTTGATACCATATGGGTCATCGTCGACAAATTGACCAAGTCCGCACACTTCCTGCCCATCAAGGAAACAAACAAGATGGAGAAACTCACAAGAACATACATTAAGGAGATCGTACGACTGCATGGTGTCCCTATATCTATTAGCTACGATAGAGATATTAGGTTTACTTTGAGATTTTGGAAATCACTGCAAAACGCCTTAGGGACGAGGCTAGACATGAGTATAGCCTACCATCCGCAGACCGACGGACAAACTGAGAGGACTATCCAAACTCTGGAAGATATGCTGTGAGCATGTATGATCGAATTTGGTAAGGCATGGGATACCCACTTACCCCTTGTCGAGTTTTCCTACAACAATAGTTATCACACGAACATTAAGGCAGCTCCATTCGAAGCCCTCTATGGCCGAAAGTGCAGATCCCCTCTGTGCTGGGCTGAAGTTGGTGACACTCAGTTAGCTAAAGGACGCGTTCCTGACAGTGCTCTAACGAGTCCAGAGATCATTCGTGAAACGACTGAGAAGATCGTACAGATTCGTGAACGATTAAAAGTCGCTAGATATCGACAGAAAAGCTACGCAGACAAACGAAGAAAACCTTTGGAATTCCAGGTGGGAGAACGAGTCCTTTTGAAAGCCTCACCCTGGAAAGGCACGATACGCATTGGGAAGCGAGGAAAGCTGAATCCATGATACAAAGGACCTTTCGAGATTCTCACTAGAATCGGCCGTGTAGCTTACAAACTTAACCTACCCCACGAACTCAGTAACATACATCCTACCTTCCACGTCTCAAACTTGAAAAAGTGCCTATCCGACGAGACTCTCGTTATTCCAATCGACGAGATTGAGATCAACGAGAGCCTTAATTTCTTGGTAGAACCTGTGGAGATTATGGACCGAGAGGTCAAACGAACGAAACAAAAATGCATCCCAATTGTTACGGTTCGCTGGAACGCCAAGCGAGGACCGGAGTTCACTTGGGAGTCCGACAATCAAATGAAACTTAGATATCCTCATCTCTTTGTTTAGTTGTGTTGTGATAACTTAGCTGGTTGAATTCTAAATTTCGGGACGAAATTTCCTCTAACGAGGGGATGATGTGACAACCTGAAATTTTCATTTGTATAATTTCCACATCCAAACACTTTAAATATTAGTCAAAGATATTTTAATACATTTTTGGCCGGATTTAAACCCGTTCGGTGCTTTATTTTATTTTTCATAAAACGATTAAATAAAAAGAAGTGATGTAATTAGTGGTGTGTAATAAACCGAACAACCCGACACCTTAGCTAGGTGTTTACGGCCAAACAAGGGAGTTTGGGCCGTAAACACCCTTCTCCCCAAGAACTCATGCATATAGCATGAGTTTACACCTTGTAGTCACTTTTACCACTCCCCACTCAAGAACACTAGCTTTTTCTCTCAAGTATCATCACCTTCTTCTTCCAAAATCCGCCAAAAATGTATGTTTTCTTCCTAGATCCTTTCAAACAACACTCAGTCTAGTGTTTTTACACCTTCTCGTCTATGGATTTCCGATTTTTACATAGATCCTCAAAGGATCTTCAAATCACTAAGAACACATTTGTGTTTTTGGGGTCCTAAAACACCTCTACAAGCCTCCTAGAAGTAAGTATACTCTTCCTAACTGGTTATTTAGTTAGTGTGCTTGTTAAATCCATGGAATGAACCTCAAAACCCTCAAGCACGCATGTTTACGGTTTGGGAATCTCCCAAAACCGTAAACACCCAAAACCATAAACACCTTAAAGGGTGTTTTGGTGTCCCTAACTCCTTCCTTAGCATGTTTAATGGACTAGAAACTTGTATGAATGAGCTTAGGACCACAAAACACGAAGGAAATGATGTACCCAAGGGTTTACGGCCATAAACCCAAGTGTTTACGACCGTAAATTCCCAAGGAGTGGTCCAAGGACCGCAAACTCCAAGGGAGTACCCTTTTGATCCCTAATCACTTCTCAAGCCTTTGATTTGACCTTAGAACCCTTCCTAGTGATACAAGAGACCTTTAAACACACAAACTCACCATTCCCATGAGTTTACAGCCGTAAACTCATGGGCGAAATGGTCTCTTAACCGTAAACTCATATTAGGGTGACCATTTGAAGTGTAAACTTCATAGTGGGGCCATACACTCCTTAGAAGCAACCCCTAGCACACCTTGCACTTGAAGCAAGGTGATTTCATGCATTAGAGGGTCTTTACTTACTTAATTGTTGATAAAATGACTAATTAGACACCATTATGTGTCACTACATGTTTCATAGGATCCGTGGGTGTGTTCAAGTCTTCACTTGACACCTAACATCCTACCTGACATCCCATCCAATCCACTCACTGCAGGTGAGTTCATACCCCTTAATTAACCTTTCAAATGTTTTTAAATGCTTTTATGGGGGGATACAAGTTGAATCCCACAAATTACAATATCAATCACATGTGATTTGTAACTTGCAATCAAAAAGTATTTCTATACTTTTAACCGCTTTGCCATCAAAACTGCTTTACATGTTTATCAAACTCACTTTTCATGTTAAATTTTTGTAAAAAATATTTCCAAACTCTTCTAAACTTCTTATGTTCCCAAAATATATCTACACCAATATATTTATATAAGTAAGACTTGAAGGACCTAGGACTGATAGCACACCTTATTTCATGTTCTTGTTTGATTGTGGGCTTAGGGTATATTGTTATCTGTCCGACTGTCATTGAATTCTTAGTTATATATTCTATATATTTGTGTTGGATATGATAGTCTTCACTCATTTCAATACTATTGTGTATCAAAGATAAACTACAACAAGCTATTTAACTATAATAGGTATAGTTAAGGTTTACCGCTCCTTACTACCATTACTATGATACTTACCATACTTAGCACTATTATGAGTCTCTACATGATAAGTACTATATAAGGAGAATACTATATACTATACGAAAGAACACTAAACACATAATACAAAGAAGCACACTATACACAAATACAAGAGAACAAACTATAACAGAATGTGACCCACTATTCCTCTATACGGCACTTTACTGCGCCTTCGCCGTGTAACCATAATCTCCTAGAGGGAGAGCGGGATCTACGTGTATAGATCTATATAGGGCAGACACTCTCACATCCCGACTGCTAGCTACAGTCTGAGATGACTAGGCCCAGGGATGACAAAATGTTACCACACTACATGTAACATGGAGGGTCATTGGACTTTCGATCGCCTATCTGCATGGTTACATATATAAATTCACATTCAGATCCCTAAATTAACAAATTAAGAAATAAAGGTAAAACAGACTCCCCGAGGTGTATTATATACTTATCACTACCTAGAGTCTGCAGTTTATTTACCATTCAGCCGGCAGTAACACTGCTGGAATATTACGTTATCTTCCCATTTACTCTACATAAATGAAGTCCAAAACTATATTTTTATAATTAAGAGTCTAATTGGGAAAACTTTTACACACTCAAAGGATCAAACCTACAAGTAACCAAGTCTTGGCAGAAGACTACTTTTACTAGAAAATTTAGGATTTTCTAAAGATTCACACTATTTTCAAACTTGATAACAACTTTTACAATATGCTATTAAAAACACTTTTGTACACGCAATGACACTAAATGCTTATGAACTCACCAGCTTTATGCTGATACTCGTTTTCAAAATAACTTGTATTCTCAGGTCATCAGTAGACAGGTACATGTGCAGCTTTTGAGAAGACGAAGCACATACAAAACTCCTCTTTATTTTGATTATACTTTTTGGTGTCTAACAAACTATACAGAACACGCTTGTATTACAATTACTATATTAATGCAATGGATGTTGTTGCTTGTTTTTACTATTATGCATTGTTATGATATGGTACATGACGTCCTCCACCCCATAACGTATTCCGCCGTTCTCGGTTTTGGGGTGTGACATCAATAACCTTCCCTTCATTGCAATCAAAGAGAACTTTGTAACCAACATCACAAAGTTGACTGATTGAGATAAGATTACTTTTAAGACCTTAAACATAGAACACATTCTTCAGCTTGAACGGTCTGCACTCAAATGTTCCAACACCCATGACAACTTCTGCACTGTTCTCACCAAAAACTACAATCAGACCATCTTTCTACACAAAATCTGCTAAGAGGGAATTGAGACCGATCCTGTTTTGTGAGCACCCACTATAAAGAAACCAAGTATGTTCTTGATTCTGACTCGATTCTTGGACAACTTGAGAGGTATCAATGTCACACATGTTGAGATCACCATCAGGGGAATCATTGATAAGAGCCAAAAGACCCTTAACATTTATCACATCATCTCCATATGTTTCCTCTTCTTCCACCCATTATTTATGTTCATATTGCTTTGCAATGAAGGCTTTTGGCAAAGAGATGATGCAAATCCCAAATTTTTATTAATGTATCAATCAGATCCACTTGATGGTGCGGAATCCTAATCAAGTGGATGATGCAAGATCAAATACGGAAGAACGAGAAGAAGAAGAAGATGAATCTATGATGTATTGATGATAAGATTGATGCTCCAAGACAAGATTCACACACACACACACACTCTTCTTCTCTCTAACTTTCTCTCTCTACTATATGACTATGAATGGATGCTCTTCTCTTGCTAATTATCTCAAAAACACTCCTCTAGCACCCTATTTATACTTATGGACCAAAACTCAAGCCCAAGACCAAAAACACATGCGTTTTCGGTCCAAACTACAAATCTATAATATTTTCGGTCCATGACTAAAAATAATAAATTCATAGAAAAGAAAATTATAAACCATATTCTTGACCCAACAATCTCCCCCTTGGTTTATAACTTTCTTTTCTTTTTGACCCAACGACCTCCCCCCCCTAAAAATGTAGTTGGCTTTTCTTGTCAATCTTTATTTGGAGCTTGGCTTCAACTATTTGTCTTCTATTTCTTCACAACTTCAAGATAAACAACTAAATCTTTTAGGTGAATGACTTCATCTTGAACAGTTGTTCTTTTCTTCAAAATTTGACTTTGAACGCATGTTGGATGTGGAGGCTTCTTGAATGGATTCTTCAAAATCTGTGCTTTCAGCTTGAGAATCTTCAGAGAGAATAACAGAGAACGAATCTTCTGGATCACTTCACTATGTACATATGTAGCATAAAATTGATTGAGGAGGCTTGAATGCAATTTGTCACATAATGTTTAAGTCAACTTCACCTTGCTTCTGGGGTTGAAAGATTGTATGTTGAAAAGTGATCTTCACTTCTAGTTCCTTCGAATGAATGTTCTTGAATGATCATTGTTGTGCCTTGAGAAGTAACCATGACTAAAAAGTCCTTGTGGATCATAGAAAGAATCATAAAGACCCTTCTCACCACATTTGTTCAAGGATGAATCCTTGGCTCAAAAAGAGACTTCTCGCTGTATCTGTGTAAACTCGGAGGAACGCATTGCGATTTGTTGAGTATCGGAGAACTACTCATGGCTAGTTTTGATGTTAGCCCCTGTATATCCTTGATCATAGATCTCAATACAGTTATCAAGTTAACATGGCCCTTGGTGAGACGTTCAACGAAACCTATTTCCTTGTTGGGTGAATCGGCCTGGTGTCGTAACAGTTCTTAGATTAAGAAAGTTGACAAGACCAATCTGAAAATTTGTACCGTTTTAGAGTTTCAATTCCTTAGATACGACAATTCTTAAAAGAAAACTACCTGACTAGCATTTTGTATAATGTCACACTAGGTATGAGCCATTATCCGTTAATTCATGGGCGAAATCTAGAACATATAAAATGTTCACTGTCAATTCATTAATAAATCATTCTGGATTTTGGGTTTCACTTAGAGTAATGGTGACAACAACATCTAAGATCATAAACATAGACTTTTTGGTAACCGTCAGCCGAGTTGTTTTATACTCGAACCTCAAGGGGTACCGGTACGTGGAAATGATTTGATGGAGAAAATTTTAGATATGGGTGAAGAACGGTTGGGTGTTTCACATTGGTCATGGTGAAAATGACCTTTGACTCCTATTAAGACTGCTATATGTCTCAATATGAAAGAGTCTATCACCATCATTTGAATTTTCCATCAATTCCTTGTGAAAGTACTGTGAAGTGAAATGACCATCAATTCCTCTCCACTTTCAGGTTTCTTCTCCTTGCTCAGAATATTTCGATACATTCTCCTTGAGTCTCATGTTCTCCTGAATTCACTTTTCAAGACAAATGAAAATTTTTGAGGTAAACATAAAAAATAAAAGTAAACTTAGCACACTAAGAAATAAAAATAAAAGTAAAATACGCTCAAAAACAATATTTTTGGATTTTTGATTTTTCTTAAAGACAAATAAAAATATTTTTGTATATTTTTGAATTTTTCTGATTTTTGTTTGATTTTTTTAATTATCCCCCTAAATTTGTGCATATAAGAAAATATGAACAAATTTAATCAAAAACAAAAGAAAAATACAAAATGCTTATGGGATCAAAGTTGTCAAGCAATTTAACATGCCCTTTATCACTAAATCTCATATCATTTCCCAAATAATACCTACATAAGAAAAAAATATTTTTTAATTTTTGATTTTTCTAATTTTTTATATTTTGATTTCTCCCCTTTAAATGGAGCACGGGGAAAAAATAAAATAAATGCGCAAAATTAGAAGAAATTTGTTGAAAGAACCCCTTTCTCTAAACTTTACAATATTATTACTCCAAAAACATGCTACATGCTTATCTATAATTTATATTAGTGTTCTTATTACAACAGACTGGATGCAAATCGACTATTTCGAATTTTTACAGAGTTTTATATATTACATAACTTCCCAGGAATTTATACACAAAATACAAAAGCTATAATATTATCTATTGTACATCTTCTACCAGTACATGACTATACATGACTATACTGGATGCTTATCACCTACAATAATTAAACACTAAGAGGGATAAGTGAGTGACGCTTAGTGAGTTCAATAATAGTTACAATATAATATTATGCCATATACATATCAATATGACAGAAACAAAGAGGGACAAAGAACAACAAAGGCAAATGTGTATCATATGACAGGCTTTCCATATCAACGAATAATCTGATTCAAAGATTTACAATTAGTGAGATACAACAATTTCAACATGATATACATGTTGGATTAATGTCTAAGTCCATAACTATAATTGGTAAGACTTGACCCGACCCAGCATGGTCCATTTGGGTTGCATGGCATCATGCACTTGGATAGACTATAATGAGAGAAATAAGACACTTATGGTTATTAATATATTATAAGTTATAGTATATTAATAATAAGAATAATAAGATTATTTAATTAGTATTGATCAAGAATTTATCTAGGATTAATTAAGTGATCAAAAGAAGACTAATTAAATATATGGGTTGATTGTGTAAATCATCCATACTTGTATAGTGGACTAATGCTCCACGGATAATCAAGTTGGGCTAAAACCCATAGGATGGTCCATGGATGCTCCATGGTGTATTTGAACCCATGGATCCAAGGAAATGGAAGGTCATGACAATTAGGGTTTACCCTAATTGTAACACTATATAAAGATCTTATTCTTGACAAAAATCGGCCACTTAGTGTGAGTAATGGAAGGGCTAGCCGATTTCATGAAGTGTAGATTTCTCTCAATTTATTCCAAGTGTATTTGGTGTTGTGTGAACCATTTGAGGTGTCACACTTGGGGCACTAGGCACTCAAGCTTCATGAAGACTTTCTACATCAAAGAGGTATGTATTCTATGTTGTTACACTCATTGTTTTGTATGCTAGATTAGGATAATACCTTGGAAGTTCTTATTTGCATGTATAATAGAGAAAACATAGATCCAAGGTATTTAGGGTTGCATGTACACTTAGGAGTGTTAGAATGCTCAAAACCCAACAGTGGTATCAGAGCCTAGGCTTGTTTTCAATTATACTTGATGCAAATTGCTGAAAAATGCTGAAAAAATCGATTTTCTGGCTTTCTGGGCACTGGACTCGCCGAGTCCACTGATGAATTCGCCGATTCCATAAGTAAAATCATCCTACTCGCCGAGTTGGTTCATGCACTCGACGAGTAGGAGCCCCAGACAGCATATATTCGACTTTTTTGGCTAGAAATGGACTAGGAACATTACCCTAAGTTGTTTTTGAACTTATAAACTTGTTTTTGATGTGGTAATGTTCATGGTAATCCAGTTTCAAAGATAATTGTCAATATATTCATGTTTTGAATTTTAGTGATTAGGCTAATTACATGAAAAAGTTTGATTTGAATTATCTTGTTCTTATGAGTTGCTTAGATTAATAGAAAGTTATGTGAAATTATTGTTTTCAATCCAAATTAATCTAAGAGTTGATTCTAAAATGTGTTTTTCTGACTTGTCCTCAAGTTATATGAAAAGTCACATTTAAGTTTCATAAAACTCATAAAAGTTGGCAATGGTTACAAAAGATGAAGAGTCTTGTCCTTAAGTTATGGAGGTTCAAGAGTCACTTCATTAATAAATAAATAAATAAAGTGTAACCTTAATTAATTCCATAAGTTATAAAATAAAGAAAAGTAATTCTTTTATTAGTTTAACGTCTTCCATAACTTGTCCTCAAGTTATGGAACTTGAAGAGTTTTTGGATTAAAACTACTTTAAACACATAAATCATGGAATTAATTAGTTTTGAATAGTTTCAACACTTGCCCTCAAGTTTTGGAATTTGTAAAGTTTTCTCTTATGAATACTTTAATTCCAAGTTAGCCCTTGGAATTTTAAAGAGTTAAAATTCAAACCTTATACTTTATAATATTACAAGTTAATAATATATATATATATATATATATATATATATATATATATATATATATGTATATGTATAAGAGTAAAGTCAGTCTTACCGCTAGTACGCCTCATTCACGAAGCCGGTCTATCAGGTGGTTATAAGATTGTTGCCTATAAAATGGCAACTTAATGGGTGTCCACTCTCACCCACCGCTTGCTTGACTGGTGGAGGGTCGTTCGCCGAACGGGTTTGACAGGACTATAATTCTCCCTTCATTAAAAGTATTAATGATAAATACTAAGTAACTAAACTCTTAGTAATACCCAATCTTAGTTACTTAGGAAAATATGAATAAGGTGCTAATCCATGAAATTACACTTTGCACTTTGTTTAAGTCGGTTAGTGGAGCGTGTGTGGTTAACCGACACAATAACTCGTATTTAACAAGGTAGGCAAAGGGTAACTTAATGTTTATCATAGTATCGATGGAGCGTGTGTGGTTAACCAACACATCGATTGAGGGGTAAACACTTAAGGGTACCAAGTAATTTGCATGGTTACTTCACACCTTGTTTTGTGATCCTCGGCATCCCAGTCACAAAACCTGAAGGGCACACTCGAGATTGAAACATGCCATTGAACAGTTCAATGAATCTCAAAGATCTAGGAGTTTTAAAACCAGTTAAAACCTAATAATACATTTCGTTTATCTTGGTGGAAATTGGTGAATCGTCATTCACCTACCTTCAAATATTTTATAGCTTGGATTACGTCATACCTCTTCTAAGTTATAAAATAGTTTTTTAGGTCCTAGCCTTAATATTTCATATTGGGTGTCATATTAAGGACTTAAGATCAACTATCTTGAATATCTCCCAAAAGATGTCTGGTTTAGACATTTATGATCTCCCCAAATCTCTTTAAACAAGATTTCCTAATGAAGATGATGTCCCTTGGAAATCATTCTTCTTCGACCTCCTCTAATTATTCTCCTTAACCCACAAGTTCTTGAAAAGTTTAAGGTCACTCAAGCCCTATTGGCAAGGCAAGGTCTAGGTGTGATCACATCTTGGAGATGTAGTCACATATTGACAAGCCGGGAGAGTTGGGTGTCAAAGTCTTGAGAAAGTTAGTGGTTCAACTACTTTCTAAGTCACATAGTGAGTTCTTTTGGAACACCTATGAAACATACTATGACAAGACCCTTAATGATCTTATCTATTTGATACGATCAACTTCCTAAAAATTTATGGACATTGATAATGATGACATTGGATATCTAGTAAAGCATTCTCTTCCCAATGGAAAGGGATCGTTCATAGTCAACTCGGTTGACCAAATGGTAAAGAGAAAAGCTAAGTCTGTGATAGTCCCGTGTACCATTATCAAAGGGTCTATATGTTTATATTGCCAAAGAAAGGGGCATTGGTTGCGAAGCTGCCAAATTTACCTAAGGATGTTGAAGTCAATAAGTTTGACTCTACTTTAGGTAAAGTCCACTATCTAACTCTGCTAAGTTTCTAATCTGAGATTCTTGATACATGATGTGACTGGGTCACATGTTGATGTTTTAAGAATCAAAGAAAAGTAAAGAAACTTCAAGAAAGAATATGTTGAATCTGATCGCGTAGATGGATTTCTATCGCGTAGCTTGAAGATCGGATTCTTGAGCTACTTCTTAGGAGTTATGAGATATTGATTAGGAATAGATAACAACAAGTTTTCATATGGATTGTAAGGATAAGTTTTTCCGCAAAGTTTTAAAATAAAAGAAAAATTTTAGATTTTATTTATTTTAAAATATCCTTACAATGGCATTTGAGAAAAAATTGTTGCTTATATGATTCCAATAATAGCAAGAGTGGAAATATGAAATTAATTCTTTCATTTGTGGTAATGTCTAAATTTACCAAATAAGGAAAGATTCTCATCACCCAAGTTTCAATTGGACCGGAACTTGGAATCATGCAAGTTGTATAGCATGATGAATGAGAACTTTCAAGTATTGGAAAAATTAAGACTAATTACTCGGTCACATGGATGTGTGAGTCAAGTAAAGGACTAAGGAATCGAGTATACATTCTTGTGCACTGATTAAGTCCACCACAAAAGATTGATAAGACTATTCGTCATAGTTTACTAAAGCTCAGTAAATATGATTATACTTACAAGTTTTAGTGTAACTCTGAGACATTGGAAAAGGTTCCAATGTATGGCAGAGCGACTAAGAAGAATCAAATTAGGCAGAAGGATAAAAGTTTCTCAAATCTGAAAAGATGGGAGAGTACTTTAGTATGAGTTTTGTGATCATCTTAATGATTAAGAAACCATATCAAAATTAGTTCTCTAAGGAAAATCTTAGTGCATTCTTATGACTAAGAAGAGGAACTTGAATTGTAGAAGTGGTTTAATCAAGAAGATGAGTCATACTTCGTTCCAATACAAGTCTTAGAGTCATACTCCAAGATTGTAACTTGAGTGACATGTCTTAAAGAAGGTTTAAAACACTTTTCAAATGTAAGAGTAAAAGTTTTCTACTCTTGTACATTTGAAATTGGTAAGTTGTGATGTTTTGGATAAAACAAAGACCAACTTAGGCCAATTGTGTGAAGTGTTTGTCTTGATTAGAATCCACACTATCTCTTGAATAACTGACAAGAAAGTCTTATAGTTCAAGAGGACAGTGGGAGTCTTAAAAGTCTTGAAAGTCTCAAGAACTAATCAAGAATAAAACCTGAAGTTCTTCACTAGCACATGACTTGAGGTTTATAACCTATCATGTTGACATTTTCTGGGCCATTCTAGTAAAAGTTGGCTTTGCATATGAGCTCTTAGAGTTCTCAATTGGTTGCACAACAACTTGGAAGCAATGGAAGGCCCTTGAGCTGCCAGGTGGCGAGAAATTAAGATTGAGTTCAGTCCATATGAGTTTGGATTTGTCATTATCCCTGTCTTGTGACTATGGTTTTGACAATTCACATGGATAATAACACATACACTAGTAAATCTAAGTGTCATAAGGTTTCTCTCCGATTCATGAAAATGATGGTGACGAAACACTTTCACTAAGTAGATTTTAGCTAGATAGCAATTGTGATATTTTCATTCTCAAAGTCGTTAGTGGAGCGTGTGTGGTTTACCGGCACACTAACCTGGACTTGTGAGAAGTGGCAAAAAAGGTCTAACCATTATGATTACAACATCCCTCTTTATAATTGTTTAGACACACAAGTGTGCTATCTAAGGGAAGGTGTATCATTTTGATAAAGTCTTATCAAAACCATCTAGTATCAGAAAACTGAACTTTGGTAAGAAAGTCAATGAAGTATCGATTTCTTGAAGTCCAGCTGATTTCTGAGTACATGTCAAAGCTAGTGGGAGCATAAGTGTTATGCTAATAATCATCATGTTAGTGGGAGCATGAAAATTATGATAAGTATTGCAAGCTAGCATTGTTAATTATAGAAAACAAAAGTTTCAATTGGGAAAGAGTTGTTTTGCTATAATTAAGTGAGAGGAAATTATACTTCATCTCAAATATATAAGCTTAGATCGTGAGGTTTTAATCATTTAGTCAAGGATATATATGAATTTCATGTTGGAATGGCTCAACATAAGGAAATTTTGTATATGAGTCCATTATTTGTGTTCTAAAATTCGATTATGATTACGGCATCCCTTTTCATAATCTGAATTATGAGAACTTGGCAAATTGAAATGGAAATATTATAGCAAAAGACTGGTTTAGTCTTTATGTGAGACATCATGAATCGTGTCCCATATGCTTCGGATATAGGATCGATTACATGTGCTATATTCATCCTTTCTAAAATTTTTCCAAATTCCTAGGGCATTAAGAAGGGAAAAGGTTTAGAACTGGATATGACTAAAAGGATTAAACAATTGTCGAGGACAATCTAAGGTTTACCAAAGATTGGGTGCTCAAGGACAGTTGGAAGTATAGTGATAATTCTGGAAGGACCATATTGACATAGTCTGTAAGGAGGCAACTCTTGTTCAGAAGTGATAGTCAAAATGGAATCTGGAAATGTTTCAAAGTTAGTTTTTTCAATCTGTTTAAGATTAGGAAACTTTATGCAAGAAGGATGTTTCTAAGGAGCTGATCTCCTTTGGAATACTCTGTAATGATTGTTGTCAAGTCTTTCTGACTTTGTGCATAATCATTACAAGAGGATCAATGCATATAAGTTTAGAATCCAACAAATTTCAGTAAATGACATGAATTTGGAATTCTTGTATTTGCAGTAAGGATTTGGGAGTGTGAAAAGAGAATTATTGAAGTTATGTTCAGTGGATCTAGTTCACAAAGTAAAGATCATAGACAAACATAGTATGCATACTTGGTGTATGGCATGACTAGTGTTTAGAAAACATAGTGTACATGATTGGAGCATGGGACAACTATTGTTTTAAATTCAAGAATAAAGTTGATATCTGAAACAGTATACATTGAATAATGTGTAATCATATGGTGATAAATAAAAGGTGTTTTATTTATTGTGTTTCACTTTGCATGTTTTGACTTCCCGAATAAACTGGGTTATTCTTCCGGAATGACTAAGTTATTCAAACCATCCACAGTTGGTCATATGTTGGAAGTAGATATGAATTAAGACTGTCATGGGTTGGCTTGTATAAGTCTAAGGTGTTGGACAAAGGGCTACAACACTCATGCGTGCTCAGAAGTTCTGAGTATTGGATTCAACCCGTGCTCATTGGAATCACTTCATGGATTTTATCATGAGTGATCATGAGACGATAATATCTTATATTCTTCAAACCTAGAGATATGAGTTGTTACTATGAGTTGATAGTACACTGATTGCACGAAAACGCATTTGGTAACTCGGTGCTATAAAACGTGTCTTTGTGTATGATTCAACAAGTAGTAGAACAAGCCATATGAGTCGAAGTTTATCCATTCCTTTTAACTTCGGGATAAAAGCGATATTTGTGGGCCCCTCGATGATTTGATGATGACAAATGGAAGTGCTCGGCTGGGCCAGGACTGATTTGATTTGTTCAATTAGTCAGTCATCATAAATCGGAAATCAGGAAACAACAAATGGACAGAGAGAATGATTATAATCCATGTCTCAGTTCATATGATATCTAGAATGGAGGAATATATGATCCCTTATCTAATGGACAAGTCATTGACAAAGGTCAGAGTTCATCGACAAGGTCAGAGTTCGACACAAGCTTTTGAGAGCTACGATTGCCAGTTGGTTCCTGAAGTCATACGCAATAATAGTTTTAGACTTATCCAAGTGGGAGCCTGTTGGATTAATGTCTAAGTCCATAACTATAATTGGTAACACTTGACCCGACCCGGCATGGTCCATTTGGGTTGCATGGCATCATGCACTTGGATAGACTATAATAAGAGAAATAAGACACTTATGGTTATTAATATATTATAAGTTCTAGAATATTAATAATAAGAATAATAAGATTATTTAATTAGTATTGATCAAGAATTAGTCTAGGATTAATTAAGTGATCAAAAGAAGACTAATTAAATATATGGGTTGATTGTGTATATCATCCATACTTGTATAGTGGGCTAATGCTACATGGATAATCAAGTTGGGCTAAAACCCATAGGATGGTCCATGGATGCTCCATGGTGTATTTGAACCCATGGATCCAAGGAAATGGAAATTCATGACAATTAGGGTTTACCCTAATTGTAACACTATATAAAGATCTTATTCTTGACAAAAATCAGCCACTTAGTGTGAGTAATGGAAGGGCTAGCCGATTTCATCAAGTGTAGATTTCTCTCAAGTTATTCCAAGTGTATTTGGTGTTGTGTGAACCATTTGAGGTGTCACATGGGCACTAGGCGCTCAAGCTTCATGAAGACTTTCTACATCAAAGAGGTATGTATTCTATCTTGTTACACTTATTGTTTTGTATGCTAGATTAGGATAATACCTTGGAAGTTCTTATTTGCATGTATAATAGAGAAAACATAGATCCAAGGTATTTAGGGTTGCATGTACACTTAGGAGTGTTAGAATGCTCAAAACCCAACAATACATAATTAAGACTTTAGCCCATGTGGCATAGAAAAGACACGATTTCTGAATTAACATTTTGACTAGCAATGTATAGGCTTTCAACCCTGCCTAGCCTTCTACCAATGCCAAAGTGATGCTTAATCATTCACATCATGGTTAAAGGCTACATACCAATACCCAAGTGATGCTTAGTCATTCACTTTGTGGTCAAAGGTATAGCACATTATCATAATAACACGGGAAAGCACGTTGCACATATAACACATAACATACAATTTTCCCTATAGTGAAATCACCATGAAATAACCGATTGATAAAATGATAATTTGGGCAACACTTCGTCTCTAAAAATGACTTTCTTTGACGAAACTAGGGATTTTTGCTGAAAACCAGGCCTTGCGCGGGTAGAGTTTAACCTTGAATAGATTATTTTCTCCGGTCTTCGGTCCGTCGGGACTTGCTTCGGGTGTCGGAGATGTTTCCTAGGCTTCGGGGGTGTTAGGGTAACTTGAGAGAGAATAGGGGTGTAAAAGTGTGAAAATTCTAAACAAAATTTGGGCAGCCTCACATCCTATTTATAGGGGACCAAAGCACCTAACTACGTTGGGCGTAATTCTTCTGTACGCAGGGCATACTTCTTCACAAATCTCTTTGTTGGGCGTAACTTCGTACACTAGGCGTACAAAGTGGATTAACTCGAACATGTCAAGGCTATGACACGTGGCACTCATGAGAAAGATTAGGGAGGGTGACGGACTCCGGAGCACTTACACGAGTATGATGGGTGTATTTCGGTATGCTAGGCGTACTCCTTCGGACCAACCTTGAAGTTTGTGCCCAAAACTTCAAAAATTCGTAGCTTTCGCAAACGAACTCCATTTTTGACGATCTTTATATCCACGCGTAAGTGAAATTATGCTCTGCAACTTTCTTTTAGACTCTGTCGGATAATTTTGACTTCATTTTTAAAGTTATATTTTTAACAGGCCGGGACAGGAAAAGTCCGTTAAAAATTCATAACTTCTTCATCCGACGTCTGTTTTCGTCTGTCTTTTTACCTTTGTACTACTATTGACGAGATATTCGATTCTCATTTAGGTTGTGTCAGCTAAAAATCACTCGATCTCTATTTCGAGTTTTGAGTTGTGTACCGCTATGTCGAATCTTAGAAAAATCATAAATTCCTCATACGAAGTCAGATTTTGACGTTCTTTTTATGAAAGTTCTCGGTTTAACGAATACTACGACTTTCATTTAGATCACTTGGGCTAAAAAGTAGTTTATTGTAAACTCACTTTTTACGTCATATGGTGTAGTGCTGTTCTGTTGCGAAACATCAGTAAGTCATAACATCTCCGTTATAACTCGGATTCAGTGAGGTTTTCGCCTAAACCTTTCTAATGAGATAATTTACAATTGTCAATAACATTATTTTTTACTTATTTTCCAACTAAAATTTTTACATTTTCGTTAATTTCATTAGTTGACTTTTGATTGGAATCTCATAAGACTTCCAATACTTCCCAAATGATTCTAAACATAGTTTTACTTCAAATCTCATAAAACTATCTTGTTAGAACTGAACGCTCAAAATCATATATTATTTAATCATATTTTCTTTTAAGCTATCAAGCTTACAAAACACAATAATTATACATGATTATAAACGTGTATGTTACAAATACCTCCTCCCTGTGAGGATTTCGTTCTAGAAATCACAACGATTTAAACAAATGAGGATCTTTCGCTCTTATCTCATTTTTATTTTCCCAAGTCTAATTTGGGCCTCGATGGCATTTCCACTTGACAAGCACCAACTCCACTTCTTTATTACGTAGATTAGTCGTTCTTTCATTTACAATCTCTTCAGGTTCTTCTACATATCTTTATTTATTATCCAGTTTCACCTCGAATAACAAGATCATTTCATCATATATGCTTAAACATTTACGTAGATAACTCACATGAAACACATCATGAATACCTTCCAAATGTTCAGGCAATTCCAAGCGATATGCTTGCTTACCTTTTCTCTGGATGATTTTGAAAGGACCAAAAAATCTAGGGCTTAGTTTTCCTTTCTTCCTAAAACGCATAATGCCTTTCCACGGGGATACCTTTAGCATTACTAAATCACAAACCTGGAATTCTATGGCTCGTCTCCTCTTTTATGCATAGGACTTCTATCGATCCTGGTCCGCTTTCATT
The DNA here is from genome assembly GCF_002870075.4 of Lactuca sativa. Classification (NCBI taxonomy): domain Eukaryota; kingdom Viridiplantae; phylum Streptophyta; class Magnoliopsida; order Asterales; family Asteraceae; genus Lactuca; species Lactuca sativa. Next base: position 241,944,355 of record NC_056627.2, read on the forward strand.
CTTTCGCGTACAATTTGCATCTTGTCAGTGGTGTCTTGAGTCATTTCAGGGCCTCCAAGGATTTTCTGTCCTACATCACGCCAACATAATGGAGTACGACATTTACGTCCATATAGTGCTTCATATGGTGGCATTTTGATTGAAGTGTGGTAACTATTATTATATGAAAATTCAACAAGAGGTAAGTACTTATCCCAGTTGCCATCGAACTCCAAGATGCATGCACGGACCATATCTTCTACTGTTTGGATTGTTCTCTCCGTCTGACCATCTGTATGGGATAATAAGCTGTGCTGAGAGCAACTCGAGATCCCAATTCACGTTGCATACTTACCCAAAAATGAGAAGTAAAGCGAGTATCACGATCGAAAATAATCTTTAGTGGAACGCCATGTCTCGTAATAATTTCATCTAAGTATACTTGTGCATATTTCTCCATTGGAGCTGTTTCACGCAGGGCAAGAAAATATGCACTCTTAGTCAGTCGGTCGACAATTACCCAAATGCTACGATTCTTTCTCGCAGTCTTTGGCAATTTGTTAATAAAATCCATGGATAGCTCCTCCCATTTCCACATTTTTAAGGGACATTAATACCTTCTGGACTTTCGTATGGCTTTCGGTGTTCCGCTTTGACTTGTAAGCATATTAAGTATTCCTGCACGTATCTTCCAATGTCTCTCTTTAATCTAGGCCACCAATAAACAATTTGTACATCATAGTACATTTTACTTGTACCAGGATGTATTGACAGTTTAGACTTATGGGCCTCATCAAAAATCTTCTGCGTTAATCCACCCATCTTGGGAGTCCATAGATGATTCTTAAATACTTTCAGTCCACATGGATCATCAAGAAAAATTTCAGCATAATGCACCATCCCATCCTTCTTCACATTTTTTGGCTTTAAGGCCTCTACTTGCCATTTTTCTAGTTCATCAAGAATAGTGAACTTTACGGTAGTATGGGTAATAACGTAGCATACACTATTATGATAAACCTTCCTACTAAATGCATCAGTAACTACATTGGCCTTTCTAGGATGATACAAGATTTCACAGTCATAGTCTTTGATCACCTCCATGGCTCGTTGTTGTCTCATATTCAAAGTTTGCTAACTGAATATATACTGGAGACTTTTGTGGTCGGTAAACAATTGGCATTTTGTACCAAAAAGATAATGCAGTGAGTTCGAGGTCATGTGTGGCATAATTCTTTTCATACTCTTTCAGTTGTCTTGAAGCATAGGCTATTACTTTACGACGCTGCATCAATACACAACCGAGCCCCAACCTTGAAGCATCGGTATACACAGAAAAATCATTATCACCTTCTGGGAGTGATAAGATCGGAGAATGAGTCAAAAGATCTTTTAGAGTTGAGAAAGCTTTTTCTTGGGCTTCACCCCATTCAAACTTTACTTCATTTCATGTAAGACTTGTGAGAGGTAAAACTCTGCGTGAAAAGTCTTTAATGAATCTCCAGTAATACCCCGCGAGAGCCAAGAAACTACAAATTTCAGAAGCATTACGGGGCGCTTCCCAATTCTGAAGGGCTTCAATTTTGGTAGGCTCTACTGATATACCGTCACCAGAAATCACATGGCCGAGAAATTGAATTTGACGAAGCCAAAATTTGCATTTTGAGAATTTATCATATAGTTTATCTTTCGAAGAAGTTATAATATTTCACGAATATGAATGGTAAGATCAGCTTTAGACTTGGAATAGATTAGAATATCATCAATGAATACTATGACAAATTTATCGAGCACTGCACGACATACGTGATACAACTTATCCATGAATAAAGCAGGAGCATTTGTCAAACCGAATGGCATGACAAGGAATTCAAAATGCCCATAACGAGTACGGAAAGCAGTCTTCGGTACATCCTGCTTGTGTACTTTCAACTGATGATAGCTAGACCTCAAATCAATCTTTGAGAAATAGCTAGCACCCTGAAGTTGATCAAACAAGTCATCTATGTGAGGTATCTAGTGGATACTTATTCTTGATAGTTACCTTATTTTGCTCGCGGTAATCAATACACATTCTCATTGATCCGTTCTTCTTTTTGAAAAATAATACTGGAGCACCCAAAGAGAGGTAATCGGTCGAATAAAGCCCTTCTCAAGTAATTCCTAAAGTTGAATCATCATTTCTTTCATGTCAGCTGGTGCAAGACGATAATGAGACTTTCCAATCGGGCCAGCACCAGACACATGATCAATTCGGAATTCTACTTGCCTATCAGGATGAAGTCCAGGCAAATAATCGGGGAAAACATCAGGATATTCATTAACAACAGGAACCTCATTTATAGTTTTCTTTTCCTCTTTAAAGATATCAACTGTATAGTCCAGATAAGTAGAACACCCCTTCGATATAAACTTACGAGCTTTTAGGAAAGAGATTATTTTAAAGATTTGAAGTCTTTGTTCACTATAGACATAAATCGGATTCTCTCTTTCAATAGGAATGCATACCATCTTTTCATAGCACAAGAGTTCTGCACAGTTCTTTAACAACCAATCCATGCCGAGAATAATATCAAAGTTGAGCAAGGAGATAGGAAGCAGGTTACCAAGAAAATTATAAGCTTCAATTTCTATGACACAATATCTATACACTTTATCAACAAGTTATGATATACTTCCCGCTGTATCTACATGAAACGGTTGGGCGAGTGCATAGCAAGTAATTTTAAAGAACACGCAAATTGATGAGACACAAAAGAATTTGAGGCACCAAAATCAAATAAGATGCGAGCAGGTCGAGAATTGACGAGAAATGTACCAGTCACAACATTCGGGTCTTCGCGTGCCTCCTTTGTGGTAATCTGGAATGCACGACCTTTAGCTTTTGGCACCTTCTCCTTTTTAGTTGGAGTACTCTTTAGTTGTTGAACAGAAGCTTGACTTCTCGTTGGTTGTTGAACAAAAGCTTGACTTCCCACCATTTCGCTAGTAAGAGTAGGGAGATGCGCTTCCTGTGGCCAGCAACACCACAAGAAAATCATGTAACATTCTTCATCGGGCAAACGGACTTCATGTAGCCTATTTCTCCACATCCATAATAGACCACTAATCCTTTTTCTAATCTGCATTCTCCCTAATGATTATTTCCACAATTTCGACACGATGACGATTGAAGAGAAAACGATTATGACCTACCGTGGCCACGAGAGGCATTATGATATTTTACTTGTTTGCAAGGATCAGATCGAGCGGATTGAGCTAATGGAATAGAGGAAACAGGAACAGTTCGATCAACGTGTGGATGCTTCAGAACAGAAAGAGTAGCACCACGTATCTCTAAGTCATGTTGGCGCTTTCGGGCATACTCAACAGCTTTATCAAATGATAGAACATCTCGCTTGCTCACGAAATCGTGGATTTCATATGGTAATACTTCCATGAATAACTGAATTTTATCTTCTTCAGTTGGAATATACGTTGTAGCAAACCGTGCTTTCTGATTGAATTGATTTTCGTATTTATTCACGAACATTCCTCCTTGCTTAAGTTCGAGGAACTCTTTCTCCAATCTTCTCCTCATGTCTAGAGGACAATACTTTTCTAGCAAGCGAGTTTTGAATATTCCCCAAGATAAATTCTCATGGTCATACTCTTTGAGAGCTTCAAATGTTGTTTCCCACCAGACCAAGGCTTCTTCGATGAGCATTGCGGAAGCATAATTAACCTTGTCTTCATTAATCACATGAGAGATACGAAATACTTTTTTTTGTGTTCTGGATCCACGTAAGAACAACAATGGGATTAAGGGCACTTGAAAACTCCGTAGCATCAGTACTCTTGAAAGTTTTTAATGAGGGAGGTTTCGCCTTCTCTCTTGAAGATTCTCTGAGGGCCTTCTCTTTATCATTATCATTATTCTTTTTATGTTCTTCTAGGGTCTTCTGAATAACACTAGTATGTTTACCCAAGATTCGTTCCTCACGGGGGGATACTGGAATATCTCCTTCATTAGGATAAGGATCTCCACCCACTTCTGGTGTATGGCTATCTTCCTGTTCAGCCATTGTTCTGAAAATTTGGAGTAACATAGTATTTTAGAATATTAGGATTTATTATTACCTAATACTTTTCTTAAGTCTTTCCTATGGTTTGTATCCATATAATCACAATAAATGCGTTCATATATTGAACTTCCGACAGTTTAAGTCTAAATACTAATCTGTGGTATTTAGTTCACTTAAACTACTGCTCTGATACCATGATTGAAAGAACCACTTTCTATAAACTTTACAATATTATTACTCCAAAAACATGCTACATGCATATTTATAATTTACATTAGTGGTCTTAATACAAAAGACTGGATACAAACCGACTATTAACAACTTTTATAGAGTTTTATATACTAAACAACTTCCCAGGAATTTATACACAAAATACAAAAGCTATAATATTATCTATTCTACATCTTCTACCAGTACATGACTATACTAGATGCTTATCACCTGCAATAAGTAAACACTGAGAGGTATAAGCGGGTAACGCTTAGTGAGTTAAATCACAGTTACAATATAGCGTTATGCCATATACATATCAATATGACAGAAGCAAAGAGGGACAAAGAACAACAAAGGAAAATGTGTATCATATGACAGGCTTTACATATCAACTAATAATCTGATTCAAAGATTTAATATGAATGACATAAAACAATTTCAACATGATATACATCAATAAGACTTTAGCCCATGTGGCATAGAAAAGACACGATTTCTGAATTAACATTTTGGCTAGCAATTTATAGGCTTTTAGCCTTGCCTAGCATTCTGCCAATGCCAAAGTGATGCTTAATCATTCACTTCATGGTCAAAGGTTACATACCAATACCCAAGTGATGCTTACTCATTCACTTCGTGGTCAAAGGTATAACTCATTATCATAATAACACGGGAAAGCACATTGCACATATAACACATAACATATAATTGTCCCTATACTGAACTCACCGTGAAATAACCGATAGATAAAATGATAATTTAGGCAACACTTCATCTCTAAAAATGACTTTCTTTGACGAAACAGGGGATTTTTGTTGAAAACCAGACCTTGCGATGGCAGAGTTTCAACTTGAAAAGATCTTTTTGTCGGGTCTTTGGTGCGTCGGGACTTGCTTTGGGTGTCGGGGATGTTTCCTAGGTTTCGGGGGGTGTTAAGGTAACTTGAGAGAGAATAGGGGGTGTAAAAGTGTGAAAATTCTAAACAAAATTCCGGCAGCCTTGCATCCTATTTATAGGGGACAGAACTACCTAATTACGTTGGTCGTAATACTTCGGTACGAGGGGCGTAATGCCTCACAAATCTCTTTGATGGGCGTAACTTCGTACACCGGGCATACAAAGTGCATCAATTCGTACGCGTCAAGGCTAAGACACGTGGCACTCATGCGAAAGAGTAGGGAGGGTGACGGACTCCGGAGCACTTACACGAGTACGTTTGGCGTACTCCTTCAGACCAGACTCGAAGTTTGTGCCCAAAACTTCAAAAATTCGTAACGTTCACATACAAAATCCGTTTTTGACGTTCTTTATAGCCATGCGTAGGTGAAATTATACTCTACAACTTTCGGTTAGACTCCTTCGGGTAATTTTGAATTCATTTTTAAAGTTATATTTTTAACAGGCCGGGACAGGAAAAGTCCGTTAAAAATTCATAACTTCTTCATCCGATGTCCGTTATCGTCTGTCTTTCTACCGTTGTACTACTATTGTCGAGATCTTCGATTCTCGTTTAGATTGTGTCAGCTAAAAATCACTCGATCTTTATTTCGAGTTTCGGGTTGTGTACTGCTATGTTGAATCTTAGAAAAATTGCAACTTCCTCATACGAAGTCATATTTTGACATTCTTTTTATGAAAGTTATCGGTTTAAGGAATACTACAAATTTCATTTAGATCATTAGGGCTAAAAAGTAGTTTATTGTAAACTCACTTTTTACGTCATATGGCGTCGTGCCGGTTCTGTCGCGAAACTTCAATAAGTCATAACTTCTTCGTTATAACTCGGATTTCAGTGAGGTTTTTGCCTAAACGTTTCTAATGAGATAATTTACAACTTTCAATAAACATTATTTTTTTACTTATTTTCCAACTTAAATTTTTACATTTTCGTTAATTTTAATATTTGACTTTTGATTGGTATCTCATAAGACTTCCAATACTTCCCGAATGATTCTAAACATAGTTTTACTTCAAATCTCATAAAACTATCTTGTTAGAACTCAACGCTTGAAATCATATATTATATAATAATATTTACTTTTAAGCTATCAAGCCTACAAAACACTATAATTATACATGATTATAAACGTGTATGTTACATTTGTCTTTGAGGTGAATCATTTTAAGTAAAACTGATGAGTATCGAAAGAATTCAAACCGAATGTTAGCAATTTAAGACGCAAGCAACAACGAATTCAGCCTTAGCTGTGTTTCAATCTTGGAATAGATCCAAAAATTCTGCACATCATTAAGCACAAACCCCATATGTGATCCTCTTATTTTTCTTCCTTTCCCGAAAAGGACAGATACTCTCACTTAACTTTCTGAATGTTGTACAGTTGAGAGGTGTCCCCTACCATGTGCATGGAACAACCACTATCAACAAACCGAAGTCTGATGATAAGCCTCCATAACTGCTCCAGCACAGAGCGGGATCAGTTGATCTTTGGAACCCAATCCATTTTGAAACTCGGTCGAACTTTGTCATCCTTGCAAGGTACTCTCTCCCATGATATATCCTGTTTATCACAAACAGAAGATATAGAAATGTTAGAATCAATAGATGATTTGGGAGTGTGAACCTTTGGTACCCATCTGTAGTCGGGTTTAACCCACTTCTTGTTTGATTGGTCAGGTGTCTTATCGCTTGCTATGAAACTTGAAGTCGATCGCCAAGATGACTTTAACCTAACCGGTCTTCATTTCACTGGAGCATCTATTGATTTTGGCTTCTTGGCTAGCATTCCTATATTGTCCTTGGGATTTTGATTCTTGGACTTCGGAGTTGGATTCTTGGCCTGCTGCGCATTTGAGTCACCATTGCACGATTGTGGCCTTGAAGTGTTCCTTTGGAGAATCTCCCTCTTGGTGCATTCTGCCATCCTTGTACGTTGTAGGGAATGTATGCATGATTTGGACAATTTCTGGCGATGTGTCCAGGTGTTCCACAGTGAAAACATGTTTGGTTCACAGATTGTGGACAATTTCTGACAATTTCTGGCAATGTGCCCAGGTGTTCCACAGTGACAATTTCTTCCTGCCCCTAGTGGCGTTCCTATGCCTTGTCTCTGATTTTTCCCACAAGTGCACTTGCAGCATGACGTCTGTTTCACTTGTTTTGGTGTCCTGCACTTGCCAATAGCAGGTTAGTCAGAAGTAACTGAGTTAGAAGCAACAGATTTAGAGTTCAAGGAGACATTGGTTTGACAGTCAGTAGAATTAACAGAACTAGAATTAATTATGTTCACCTTGTTCTCTTCTTCCACTACTTTACCTGCACATAAAGTAGAAACATTAGAATCTTTCATCTCAACACCCTCAGTTGGCCCAGATTGTTCAGTCTTAACTGAAGCTGGTACAGGGGTTTGGCCATACTGAACACGTATTTCTTCCTCGTTGGTCTCAAGGCTGGGTTATAATTGTCATTGAAAGGTGGTGGAACACTATGATATCCTAAACCCTTAGTTTGATTATCTTTAAATGTAAATTGTTTTTCTATCATAGTTGAAACTACCTCAATTGACACATCAAATTTCTCAAAGTTGAATTCAACACCTTTATATTTAGCTTTTAATGCAGCATGTCCGATAGTCAAGTTAGCAAGCTGTTTCTTAACATAGGTATATTTCTCACGTTTGTTGCTATATTCTTCTTGAAGTGTTCTAAAGTCCTTGGTTTTGGCCTCTAGTTAAGCTTTTAAAGGTTTTTGAAATTTCCTAAGAGTATCGCCATCGTACTTAAGGTCCTCATTTTCTCTTTTTACTAAATCAATTTGATCTCAGAGAAATTTAATAGTAGTTTCACAAGATTGAGAGCATGAACCTTCATTGACCGGGATTTTTGCGAAACTCATTGTTTACCAAAAATGCCCTTTGACTTGAAACTTCAAAAGTCAAGCTTAAAAAGTCAAACTTGAAAAGTCAAACTTAGAAGTCAAATCGAAAAGCTAAAAGTAAATATTTGAAGTTAAACGAGAAAGTAAAAGTTTAAATTCAAAGATCAAACTTGAATGTCAAAGTCAAATTTTAAGGTCAAAAGTCAAAAATAATAGTCAAAATTAATAACCAAAATTTTGGGTTGAAAATGAAATTTTAAAATTTAAAAAATTGATTTTTAGGCTAAAAATGTAAAAATTCCAAAAATAAGAACCGAAAAAAAGGGAGATGTTAAACATCTGGCTTGCTAGATCAAATGGTAAGGGAGTGGGTTGACGATGTGAGAGACCCGGGTTCGAATCTTGCAACCCCCCATAATGTTTGATTATTTGTTGCCGCTGAGAACAAGACCAAAAGTGCTGACCGAGAACTAGATCACAAGTGTTGACCGCAAAAGAATGTTGTATTGAACACGTGCGTGAACTCCAGAGTTGAATACATTGCTTGGCCGAACACCTGTTGGTCTGAACATCCAAGGACCACAAACGAGTTGGGCCAAGAACTCTTCGGATGCCGAAAACGCCGACGAACCCTAATCCGAGTTTATGGCCGCCGCCGAGGTCTGACCGAAAACGTGAAACCTTAGCCGTAAATGAGCATGAAACCCTAGCCGCAAACGTGTTTTCGACTACAAATGAATGAACTGAAAACGCGATTTCGGCCGAAAACTCCGAGGAAAGCTTGTTGTTTCTGCGAAAAGGCCGCTGGAACTCACGAAAAAACACGTTTTTCACCCTTGTTTGCTCCAAAACTCGATCAAAAACTTGTTTTTTTTTTTAAAAAACACAAAGAGCAAACCCCTAATATTTTATCAAACACTATCCAAAAATGCAAAATCCTTCAAGAAAAAGTGAAAAAACACTCCAGATCTTGCCAAAATGATTGATATAATCCAAGCTCTGATACTAACTTTAAGTCCCAAATTTTGCTTGATGTATCAATCAGATCCACTTGATGGTGCGAAATCCCAATCAAGTGGATGATGCACGATCAAATACGGAAGAATGGGAAGAAGAAGAAGAAGAAGAAGATGATGATGATGATGATGATGATGATGAATCTATGATATATTGACGATAAGATTGATGCTCCAACACAGGATTCACACACACACACACACACTCTTCTTCTCTCTAACTTTCTCTTTTTATAATATGATTATGAATGAATTCTCCTCTCTTGCTAATTATCTCAAAAACACTCCTATAGCACCCTATTTATACTTATGGACCAAAACACAAGCCCAAGACCGAAAACACATGCGTTTTCGGTCCAAACTACAAATATACCAATAATATTTTCGCCCCAAGACTGAAAATAATAAATGCTTAGAAAAGCAAAGTGTAAACCATATTTCTGACCCAAAAGATGTTCTCCTTCTTCATGTGGGCCAATAACTTCTTGTACACGAATTCATAATTCTCTGGGCTTTGAGCTTCTTTTTTCTCTTTGCTATCCTTGGAAAAATGGTCAAGGATTCCATAGTTAAAACAGTTACCTGAGTTTCTTTTTTATGAAGTAGATCTCCTTGTTAAACTGCCTACCGTAAACTGAGCTCTACGAACTCCATTTAATCTGCTTTCTTAGTAATGTTGACAATAAGTGCAGCGCTGGAAATAAGTTGATAATTAATTTCATCATTACTTGCTTCACCTTGATTAGAGTCATCGGGGTCACTGATGAGTTTCATTGCTTCCTTTCGAGAGACCAAGGCTACAAACTTCTCTTTGTTTGAGTCCTTCATGATTTCTTTACGAAGAGATTTGGTCTTTTTGATAATTTTGTAGATTTCCAAAAAAAGAGTTGAGATCCATGGGATTAATCTTCTCACTTTTCTTAAGAACATCATCATGATGTTCCCAGCTTTTCCAAGAGATTCCAAGATCTTTAACATCGACTGATAAGAGAGCTTGACGGCTGCTAAATTGTGCATATCATTCACCAAACAATTAAAAACTTTAAAGGTTTGACTTAGAGATTCACCTTGTTGAGTGAAAAAATGTTCAGATCTTCAATTGAGGTTGTTGATGGTTGTAGCTTGAACTTCCACAATGCCTTCATAAGCCACTGTCAATATCTCCATCATCTCTAGAGTTGATTCATAGTTTTGAACAAGATGATACACATGGAAGGGAAGGGAGTTTCCTATGGCTTCCCTATATTTCACATTAATACTGATAAGTCTCATGTCGTCCTCATCATAACTAGCCTTTTAATTTTGCTTCAAGGGACCAACAGGAGCGTTGTTCATCGTAGGTTGATACATAGAAATGCGAGGACCCTTCTCAACAATGTTATGAATCTCATAATCCATGGTTTCAAGAACAACCATAGCCTCAGATTTCCACATGGTAAAATTTTTCTAATCGAATGGATGGATCTTTTTGAGAAGCAGACAATTTGGGATTGTAAGAGGTTGACATAATTACTTGAGTGTACCAAAAATCCTCTCTCATACCAATTGAAGGTTTGTATCGATCGGATACACTTCAAGTATAATTAACGAAGAACAAACTAAATAAACAAATATTGAACAAAAAAATAAATAAAGAACACGAGTAACCACAAAGATGTCTTTCACCAAGAAAGGGGTGTTCTCACCATGAGAACGCAGGTCATAAAGAGGGTCAACAAGACATACATCAGGGTTTCACCCTAATATGGAATATATACAAAACTATTCTTGGAAATCCCTTGAGTCAAGGGATTGCATCTAATCAATAATAAGAAACGATCCTTATCACCAAGATATTGGATCTTCTGTTTATTCTATACATATCCGTATAACTACCTAATATAAAAATATTACATAAGATTATTATCTTCACGCTGACGCTGATAAAGTCTTGAGGCGTTAGCGCTCAACGTATAAAGTGTTTGGCTCATCAGATCATACAGTGTGACCCTACGATCCCCCCCCCCCCCCGAAATATATAAAAACTATAAAAAGGGGTCTTAAGCACTCACCTTAATTGTATGGATTTGGTTTAGACACGGAGATGTGGTTGTTTTCGGGAAGCACCGCGAGAAACACAAACTCACAACAATCTAAACCGGAACTGTTTCGTACTCCAGATAAACCCAATAAGCACAATGAAAAAACCGAGGATAGAGTTTGGAACACCACATAAAATATCACACAAGAAATGGGCATTAAGGTGGTGGTTTTTGATCGCCAAAACAGCAGGGAAGAAGGGTGGGGTTGTAGTCGTTTACGGTGTCCATGACCTCATCTTGCTGGGTTGTTTCTAAGCAAGAGGGAGAGAGTGAAAGAGAGTAAGAGAGATGTTGAGCTATTGGCTGGTAAGTTCCGAGGAAAAAGGAAGGAATGACTTTATTTTATAGCCCAAGAGAGTCTCTCATGCACCATGCAAGTCATCCTTCTTAGGAAAGTCAAACACACAACATACATCATGCTTGTACTATGAAGGAGAAGTTTTCACTCAAACAAGGAGAGGGGGAAGGTAGCTTTTACGTGGGGAGGAAGGAAAGTCCAAGGGTTGGTTGATTTTGACCACCTCTTGGTGATGTCACAGTTTCAATAATGCTCTAAAAATACACCTATGTTTATGTACCCAAATCTGACACCTAATATTTTTTTTTCGAAAGTGGCTAATGATAGAGTAGAGTTCAAGGATTCCAAAAACCTGAATGCATTAATTTTTCGAGTTGTAGAACACCAGGAAATCGTGTTTAAAGATTTGTGATTAAATGACATGTCCGATTTTTCGACTTTTGCAAATACTTTTACTAAAAGTATTTCGAGTATGGAACTAAATATTAGAACACATTCTGAGTCCAAAAACACTCTCAGAATTTCCTGCTGAGGTGTGAAAGTGCCTTAACGGATCGATTCCGTTTTAGCAGTGTAAAGAAAATCAGTGTCTTATGTGACATCCCCAATTTCATGGCCAATAAGACCGATTTGTTTATGCTTTGTTTTTAAAATCAGAGTAATCGTTTAAAGAAAACTGTTGCGGAATTTCTTCCCAAAACAAAATATGATAAAAATTTATCAAAGCATTTCTTAAAGAAAAGTATTTTTCATTATATAACAAAATCTTGGGATGTCATGTTCCGATACAGACACATAAGCATAAACAAAACTTACTTTATTTACACTAATGATTTACATATCCTTTAATCCCTCAGTGAAATATGTCTTCGTATTGATACCTGTGATACAAAGAAAAAACTTAGTGGGTCGGGCTTGGGAGCCGAGTGAGCATATAGGGTTTTCAACCCACAATAATATAATTATTATATTTAATCAGCAAACAACCAACCCAATTACCCATCCCCATTATCTTCTTTATTTCTTGAGGTCTTACCCTAAGAACCAACTTATCCTTCATTCATTTGTTCCTAAGGATTTACCTAAGGAATTGGGACGAAGTCTATTGCTGCCAAAATTTATCTATCAGGTACTAAATCCATAGCTATCAGGTGCTAACTCAATAGTCACCAAGGTTCACTTAACAAGCGCTAACTCCATAGTCGCCAAGGTTTACTCAACAAGCGCTAACTCCATAGTCGCCAAAGTTTACTCAACATGTGCTAACTCCATAGTCGCCAAGGTTCGTCAAATAGGCACGAAGTCACATCATCGCCAGGGTTTATACAATAGGCGCTAACTCCATAGTCACCAACTATCCCATCTACCCATGTTCTACCCAACATTTTTGTAGATATAAATACTTACACAGTTTAAATCATTTGACACCTGTATAAAACTTCAATTCCACACCCATATCAAATAGACAAATAATATATATACACATAGCACGTATTTCATAGCAAATACTTCGTATTTATGTGTTAGAAGAAACTAACTACACACTCACTTGATTAGACAATGCTCGGACAGCACTACAATTTGTAGAAGTAGTATTCTTCGGTAGATCTGGAAGATCTTCACAAAAACCGGGCTCCTTGCGGCCAGGGCGTCGGCTCAGGAATAACGCTCCTCGGGATCTTTGGGACTTCAGAACTTGCTTCGGGAGTCGGGAATGATACCGGGGCTTCGGGATATAATTGGCACGCAAAACGATGCAAAACTTAGAGAGAAAGGAAGAAGATTAGAAATGAAAATGGCTGATCTCGGGTTCTATTTATAGGCTGTCGGGTCTGGGATTACGTTGGGCATCACCTTGAGTACGCCTATGACATCCCCAAAATCACAGCCAAAAAAGACCGAATTTCATTTATGCTTTTAAATAATTTCAGAGTAAATCCTTTTGATTTGAAAAAGTTGCGGAATTTGTTCCCAAAACAAAACATGATAAAATAATATTTATCAAAGCATTTCATCAAGAGATGCATTTTCATTATAATCAAAACTCGGGATGTTATGTTCCGATACAGACCTTAAAGCATAAACGATTACATTACAAGTCATTCAACAAATATATACATATACAGACTTACAAACAAAACAACAAGATGATCCATCCATCTTACGCCCTTGTGCCACTTCATGTAATACAAATAAAACTGAGTGGGTCAGGCTTGGGAGCCTGGTGAGCATATAGGGTTTTCAACCCACAATAAATAAGTTATATTTAATTTCACCAACCAATCACTATCCCGATTACCCATTCCCGTTATCCTCACTTTACGTCCCTAAAACAAGAACTATCTCAAGGGACCTAATCTAGGATTTTCATCGGGATGGACATCACTGCGAAGGGGTTTCCTCAACAATAGATATCCTTAAGGCAACCATGAGGGGGATAGAGTACACCGGTGAACACATCGTTCACAGCACCTACAGGTTATGAACCTGCTAGCGTTCCACTAGACTGTCTAGAAAGAGTTCGTGGTCGTTATCCATACTCTGCTGAATAACTAGATCAACAACAACAACAACATCGAGGCCTCTCATCTGTTTATTACACACCAACTATCTACCCATGTTTTACCCAACATATTAGTAGATAAGAATATATATTTTCATACATAGTTAATAACCTGTATATCATTTTCATTCAAGATATATATTCCACATACAGATGAGACATACCACATAACACATATTTCATAGAAAGCAATTCAGATCTATGAGATGGAATAAAGTGAATATCCATTCACGCATACAATCACAAAATATACACATAACAAGTATATCGCATAAAATACTTCATAGTTACTTGTTAGAAGAAAGTAACTGCACCCTCACACATATAAACCACAATTTACTTAATACACTCAAACCACACTTGTATTATTATCGTGTTTATGGAAGGTAGTATACACTCACTTGATCAGAAGATGATCGGACAGCACTACGACTTGTAGAAGTAGTAATCCTCAGCAGATCTGGAAGATCTCCACAAAAATCGAACTTCTCACGGGCAGAGCTTTGGCACGGGAACCGCACTTCTCGGGATCTTCGGGATCTCGGGACTTGCCTCGGGGCTAGAGTATGATACCGGGGCTTCGGGGTATTTCTGGCACGCAAAACGATGCAAAACGGGAGAGAGAAGAGAAGAAATGAACAAAACTCTCGGCTGCCCTCGCAAGCCTTTTATAGGGGCTGAGCCTCGCACGTACGCGGGGCGTATGCCAGTACACGGGGTGTACTGGTCCGAGAAACGTCATCGCTTACGTATCCGAAGCCACTTGTTGCGATGTCGACACCTTCGGAGTACGCGGGGCGTACACGAGTACGCGGCGCGTACCTCGGATCGGACTGGTGACTGCTCTTCGGATAATGCCGGATTTTCAATTAAAAATAAATACAAATTTATTATCAAACTTCGGAAATTCATATCTTCTTCATACGAACTCCGTTTTCGACGTTCTTTATATCCACGGAAAGGTGAGACTACGCTCTACAACTTTCGTTTAGACTCCGTCGGCCAATTTTGATTTTATTTTTATTATTTATTTTTAATAGGCCGCGACAGAAAAACTTCGTTATAAATTCATAACTTCTTCGTTTGACGTCTGTTCTCGCCTAACTTTTTATCGCTTCGATACCAACAATGAGATCTTCGATTCTCATTTAGATTGCTTCGGCTAAAAACCGCTTGATCTCAATTCGAGTATTTCAAGCTACACACCGCTAAGTCGAAACTTCGATAAATCATAACTTCCTCATACGAAGTCAGATTTGGGCGTTATTTATATATATTCGAAAACCTCGTTTCAACTACTACAACATTAACCAAAGATATCAAGTTTATTTTACACTTAAATTTTGACGCTTATTTTTATTCTTAATTAATCAGACCACATAATTAAGCAATTAAGCACAAAACACATAATACTCAAATAATACATTCTTATTATTTCAAAATGGGTTACAAAGGTTAACCTAGACTATTACATTGCTAAAAATGGCAAGCCCGGAAACACAGGCATTACAATTCTCTCCACCTTAGAATGATTCCGTCCCCGGAATCACACATCAACAAACAAATGCAGATAGCGACCTATCATGTCACTCTCCGTCTCCTAGGTGAGATTCGGCCCATTCGTGTGTTTCCATCGGACAAGCACTAAACCAACCATCTTGCGCCGCAATTTCTTAGTCTTTCGGTCAACAATTGCCTCTGGTTCCTCAATCAACCTTTTGTTCTCATCAATTCTCAATTCAGAAATTGGAATTATGTCGGGAACTTCTCCCATGAACTTCATCAAATAACACACATGAAAGTGTTATGAATTCCATTCAGTTCTTCTGGTAATTCGAGCTTGTAAGCTTGGTTCCCAATCCTCTGAAGAACTTTAAACGGTCCAATAAACCTTGGTCTTAACTTTCCCCTTTTACCAAATCTTATAAGTCCCTTCCACGACGAGACTTTAAGCAAAACCGAATCCCCAACCTCAAAAGTTATCGGTCTCCGCTTCTTGTCAGCATAGCTCTTTTGACGATCCTGAGCTGCTAACATTCTTTCCCTAATTATTTTCAACTTTTCAGCAGTTTGATGAACCATATCCGGTCACATAAACTACTTTTCCCCAGCCTCAAGCCAACAAGACGGCGTACAACACTTCTGTCCATACAAAGCTTGGTAAGGTGCCATCTTAATGCTCGAGTGGAAACTATTATTATAGGAAAATTCTACCAACGGTAAATGTTCATCCCAATTACCTAGGAATTCCAGAATACATGCTCTCAGCATATCTTCAAGTGTTTGTATCGTTCGTTCGCTCTGACCATCAGTTTGCGGATGGTAAGCTGTACTTAAACACAACTTGGTACCCAATTCCTCTTGTAGACTTTTCCAAAACCTCGATGTGAAACGGCTATCACGATCCGACACAATCGTTAATGGAACACCGTGAAGCCTCACAATTTCCTTCACATAAGAATTCGCAAGCTTCTCCATAGACCATTTCTCCTTGGCCGCTATGAAATGCGCACTCTTAGTGAATCGATCAACGACCACCCAAATCATGTCGTGACCATTCTTTGTTCTGGGCAGTTTAGTGACAAAATCCATAGCAATGTCTTCCCACTTACCCATAGGTACAGCTAAAGGTTCTAAACTCCCGTACGGTTTCTGATGTTGTTTCTTGACTCTCGCACAAGTCACACACTCGGCCACCTACTTTGTAACATCAAGCTTCATCGTCGGCCACCAGTAGTAGGGTTTCAGGTCCCTATACATTTTTGTGCTACCGGGATGAATCGAGTACATGGTTTTGTGAGCTTCTTCCATCAGAAGATCCCTGACTCCTCCTGTCTTAGGTATCCAAATCCGATCTTGGAACACCTTCAGTCCGTGACTGTTTACACCGAACACCAACATTTTGCCCAAACGTTCCTCCTTTCGGTCATTCTTCTCAAAAGCTTCGCTTTGAGCTTTCTTTATACTTTCCAAAATAGTCGAGACAACTTCAATTCTCAACGCTCTTGGCCTTCTCCTTTCAAGATTGACTTTCCGACTGAGAGCATCAGCAACAATATTGGCTTTACCGGGGTGGTAAAGTATCTCATAGTCGTAGTCCTTAAGTAATTCCAACCAGCGTCGTTGCCTCATATTTAATTCTTTCTGACTAAAGAGATATTGGAGACTCTTATGATCAGTGAAAAGTTTGTACTTCGTGCCATAGAGGTAATGCCTCCATATTTTCAGAGCGAAAACTACCGCTGCCAACTCCAAATCATGAGTCGGGCAGTTCTTTTCATGCTCTTTCAGCTGTCGAGACGCATATGCTATCACCTTTTCTCTTTGGGTCAAAACACAACCCAATCCAACCCCAGACGCATCGCTATAAACAGCGAAGTCTTCAACTCCATTGGGTAGAGAAAGTATCGGTGCCTCGCATAGCTTCTCCTTTAGCTTCTTGAATGCTTCCTTATGCTTCTCACTCCAAGCATAGGTAGCTCCTTTGTGGGTCAAAGCTGTCAACGGAGTAGCGATCGAAGAAAAGCCTTGGATAAACCTTCAGTAATACCCGGCTAATCCTAAAAAGCTTCGGATCTCCGTGGGACTTTTCGGTTGTTCCCACTTCGTTACAGCTTCAATCTTTGCTGGATCAACCATTATTCCTTCTTGGTTGACCACGTGACCCAAGAATTGGACTTCACGAATCCAGAAATCACATTTGGAGAACTTCGCATACAGCTTCTCCTTCTTCAATACTTCCAAAACTTCTCGCAAGTGTCTGCCATGCTCATCCTGGCTTTTCGAATAAATCAGAATGTCGTCTATGAACACTATCACGGATTTATCAAGGAAAGGATTACAAACCCTATTCATCAAATCCATGAACGCTGCCAGAGCATTGGTTAATCCAAACGACATAACCAAGAACTCATAGTGTCCATATCTAGTTTTGAATGCAGTCTTCTCGATATCTTGCTCTCTTACTTTTAGCTGATGATATCCTGACCTTAGATCGATCTTCGAGAAATAGCTCGAACCTTGCAATTGATCAAACAGGTCATCAATCCTCGGCAACGGATATTTATTCTTTATTATTTCCTTGTTCAGCTCTCGGTAATCAATGCACATTCTCATACTTCCATCTTTCTTCTTCACGAATAACACCAGAGCTCCCCAGGGTGAGGAACTAGGTCTAATGAAACCTTTGTCCAATAACTCCTGAAGTTGCATCATTAGCTCCTTCATCTCCGTTGGTGCTAATCGATAAGGTGCTTTTGCAATTGGCGTTGTTCCTGGCAACAAGTCAATACGGAATTCCACTTGTCGATCTGGTGGTAATCCAGGAAGATCTTTGGGAAATACTTCCGGATAATCACACACCACTGGAATATTCTGCATCACCTTCTTTTCCTTCTTAGCATCAATCACGAATGCTAAATATGATGTACACCCCTTGGTCAAACATTTTCTGGCTTTCATCAATGAAATGATTCCAGAATTCACTCTGTGTTTATCTCCATACACCATAAACGAATCTTTCCCAGGTGGGTTTACTTTGACTATTTTCTTCTTGCATAAAATTTCGGCGTCGTTGGCGCTAAGCCAATCCATTCCCAATACGATGACGAAACCATTTAGTTCGATAGGCAATAATTCCTCGTGGAACTTATTCCCATTTAGATCAATTAAGATGTTTTTCATGCGATAGCTAACAGGTACAAACTTGCCACTAGCAACTTCGACTAATAAGGCATTATCTAGTCTAATAACAGGCAAAGCTAGCTTTCTACCAAATTCATGCGATATAAAGGAGTAGTTGGCTCCAGAATCAAATAAAATTTGGGCAGGCAATTCGTTAATGAGAAAGGTACCTGAAGCGACATCAGCTTCATCTTTAGCAGCTTCCAGTGTCATCTGGAATGCTCTCCCCTTTGGCTTTGGCGGAATGTTGGGTCTAGCTGCCTCCTTCTTATTCGGGCAGTCCCTCGAGATATGACCCTCCTCACCACAACCATATCAAACTTTCTTTGTGAGGGTACACTCATTGGCATAGTGCCCTGGCTTTCCACACTTGTAGCATGTGTTCGCCACCTCACATTTTCCATGATGCTTCTTCTTACATTTGTCGCACCATTTCGCTTCACCTCCACTTCCCCTCGAACCAGACTTCGAGAACTTGTTTTTCTTGTTGGACCCTGAAGTTCCATCGATCTTCCTCTTTTCACCAACATCCATTCTTTCCAGACCCTTTTCCTTCTGCTGGGCCTCCACATTCTTAGCTGCACGAACAGCCGTTTTCAGAGTGGTTGCCATTTTGACTGTCAGACCAAAGTCGGCAAGCAGCCCATTAGCAAACCTCTCAATTTTGGAGAGTTCCGTTGGCACTAGGTACGGAAACAACTTCATCTTCTCAGTAAATGCAGTAGCATAGTCATCTATGCTCATCTTCCCCTTCTTTAAGTTTTGAAACTCATTGTTCAGATCAATCAGATCTATCTCTGAACAATACTGCACCCTTAACTATTCCAAGAACTCCTCCCATGACATTTTCAGGGCTTCTCCTCGTGGCATAGTATCTGCCAACAACTTCCACCAACTCAAGACTCCAGTCTTCAGTTGTCTAACCGCAAAGACGGTCTTCTGTTTGTTGCTACAGTCGCAACTTTCAAATACCATCTCCATTTCAGAGATCCAATCCGTTATCTCAACAGGCTTTGGGCTCCCAGAAAGTCTTGGCGGTTTGGCGCCCAAGAAGTTCTTGTACATACGCCCATCCTTGTTGTTTCTCCTTTCCGGATCGTTCCTTCGTTCTCCTTGAGTCCCAACTTGACTCATCATGCGACTATTGTTCCCTTCCTCCGATTGCTCGGGAATCAATTCAGGTTCCTCAATAGGTATGATAGGTACATCCCTATTATTATGCAACATTTGTCGCATCTCCTTCCTTTGTTCGGCTAGCATAGCCCAAATCATGGCTTGCACCGCAGCCATTGTTATTGGTTCTGGTGCTGCTGCTACAACAGGTATCTGCTCAATCACTGGCGGTTGATTCCTGTTTTCATCCGCCTTTCCAACGCCACTCCTTGTTCTCACCATTTTGATCTACACACCGAATAAGGTGAAATTAGATCCTTATTCACGATAGATATTCAAATCATCCTTATTACTCCGAAACGTTTACATGCTAGTTCTAATATCGTAGACGCACGCTTAGAATCCTACACACATAAGGTTTCTAGATCCGGTCGGCAACAGACCGTAGATACGAACAAATAATATCATATATGGCAACATATAACATTTAGCAAAGCATTTCATCAAGACCGAATTTCATGTATGCTTTTAAATAATTTCAGAGTAAATCTTTTTGATTTGAAAGAGTTGCGGAATTTGTTCCCAAAACAAAACATGATAAAATAATATTTATCAAAGCATTTCATCAAGAGATGCATTTTCATTATAATCAAAACTCGGGATGTCATGTTTCGATACAGACCATAAAGCATAAACGATTACATTACAAGTTATTCAACAAATATATACATATACAGACTTGCAAACAAAACAACAAGATGATCTATCCATCTTACGCCCTTGTGCCACTTCCTATAATACAAATAAAACTGAGTGGGTCAGGCTTGGGAGCCTGGTGAGCATATAGGGTTTTCAACCCATAATAAATAAGTTATATTTAATTTCACCAACCAATCACTATCCCGATTACCCATTCCCGTTATCCTGACTTTACGTCCCTAAAACAAGAACTATCTCAAGGGACCTAATCTAGGATTTTCATCGGGACGGTCATCACTGCGAAGGGGTTTCCTCAACAATAGATATCCTTAAGGCAACCAAGAGGGGGATAGAGTGCACCGGTGAACATATCGTTCACAACACCTACAGGTTATGAACCTGCTAGCGTTCTACTGGACTGTCTAGAAAGAGTTGATGAGATTAAAACCTAATCTAGAAGATCGATTAGATCTTAAACAGGTGAATAAATAATTAAAAAGTAAGAACGAATGCAAAATAAAGAACAACTCAACGATAAATCAAACGAGTCGAATGATTATAAATAAAATCCTCAGAAGAGCTCGATCAAGAACATCAACTGTAGAGGGTTGGAGGTTTACAAGAACGATAAAATAAATCTGCAATGCTATCGTAATCGTTACTTCTGAGTTCTTAACCTAATATGCATGCAAGCATATCTTTATATAATAAACCTTGCAAACTCACGGTTGGACAGGCCCAATACCGGAGTACAAAATAAATGGACTAACAGCCGAGCCCAATGACGCAATCTTCAAACGAGTCTTCAACTCAACAATCTCCCCCTTTGCGTCAATTGGAGCGAGATCTTCTTTTTTTACTTGGGCCAGCAGCAACACCAGGTACCTTCTTCTTCACGGTCTCAAACAGACGAGATATCAGAGCAAGAATCGTCTGCCTGAATCTGATGTACCATTGGATCATGTCGTTGAAGTACTTGACATCGTCTGCTGCATTCTCCTTACACCTTCGGATGATCGACAAAACATGCTCAAGGAAAGTATTGGTGTAAAGATGTTTATCCGCCAAAGCAAAGAGACATTTATGTCCTTCTGCTCTAGTGAACATGACCGAATTACGTCTCGGATCGATCTTGCCCATCTTCATTTGATTGAGATCACTGGCCGATCCCACATGAGCTATCTTCGGTTTCTTCTTGAAGACTGTGGCTATCTCCTGATCCATAAGGGCAACCTCCATGATGTAAAAAACAATCATCCTCTTGAGATGGTCTATAATAGGACCATATTCTGCTTCGTTCTTCAAAAGGATATTGTGCAAAATGATCCAATCATGAGGGTTTAAGTTCGGTAAATCTGCCAAAGATATAAGATGTTCGGTTCTAGCAGATCCTCTTATCACCCTGAACCGAACGTTGATGAATCTCCCTTCGGTATAAGGCTTTAAGACCCGAATGTTCACGATCTTCTGAGCGCTCCATGTCTGATATTGTGGTTGAGCGGCCTTCAGATAGAACTCGATAAGCTCCCTATCGACCACAGAGTTCGGATGAGGGACTTCATAAATATTGGAGAAGGCGTGGAAGATAAACGCCTTTCGAGTCAACGGCATATCGAACTGCGAATCGACAGAGTTATTGCAGTCGAACGATATCACCGGTTCGAGCCATAGGATGCTAGGAGTATCTATGGCCTCCTTGATCATTCTCTCCCGAGTCCAGGCAGGGAAGAGAGTCTTCCTGCTCTCAAGGAGATCGTGGGCTTCTTTCTGCTTGCGTTCGGCTTCTTCAGCCTCTCGCGCCACACGAATATTGTCGTCTTCCATATTGCGACTGTTTTTGCGTTTAAGCAAGTCAGCAATGGTTTCCTTGTCATCTTCATCTTCTTCTTCTTCCTCAGCTATGTTCTTCCCTTTATCCTTCACACCCGAACCCGAAGCTTGACCAGTCGGAGGTGGTTCGGTTGTGTGAGTAGCTGTTGAGGAAGGAGGTGGTTTCGATCCGGACTTTCCTTCTCCCCCTTGTTTCGGATTGGACAAGAAACTAGGTAAGCCTTCGATTTTGCTAAGACGGTCCATGACAGGAGTAAGTTTCTCAGCAAGGGTTCTCCTCACCGAATGATTGAGAATCGGATCGTGTGCTTCTAGGATGTTAGATAGGGCAGCGTGTACATCCGAAACACATGTTTTTATAACCTCCCGTTCGGATCGAAGAGCTTCAAGCTGTTGCTGATAGTTCGAAATCTGAGTGCTCTTGACCTTGAGGGCGGTGGTTTTGCTTGCTAAAACGTCCATTAATGAGTTTTCAGCTGCGAGATCCTCTTGAAGCTTAGCGAGGCGCTCATCAATGGAGGCACGAAGGGCCAAGTTGTCATTGCTGATGGATTGGCGTAATGTAGCGAATGACTGTAACTCCGTTGAGACGAACTTGGCCAATTGCTGAACGATTGGTTCCAAAGTTGTCTTGGTAGAATCAGCACTCTCCTGTAGGGACTTCAACAGGGAAGAGGCATCTGAGAATAGTTTATTGACTTTTGTGTTCGCAGCCTCACAGGCTTTTCTGGAGGCGTCTATAGCGGCTGTGGCTGAAGCAACAGAATCATGTTGAGCCTTGGAGAAGGCGTCAACAATCTTCTGAAGAGCGGCTTCAGAGAGAGAGGACTGAGAGTTGGTGGATGACGCAAGAAGCAAATCAACCTTCGTGTTTAGCTCCTTTAGATGCTTCTTTGTTACTGAAGCATCGTCCTCATCATCACTTAGAACCTGAAACGGACTAAAGTAGACCGAATCGAAGGTCATGTTGTCACCGCCAAGAAATGGGTTATCTCCATCAGAGGCATGATCTGGAGATGGTGGGGGTGGTGAAGCTGGGGGTGTAGTGGTTTTGGTAGGTTCAGGTTGAGTGTTTGTGGGTGTAGTTTCGGGTGGTGGTTGAGTATGGGTAGGTTCGGTTGTATGCTGGGTTTCGGTTTGAAGTGGTTCGGTTACGGGTGGTGTTTCGGTTGCACTGGTATGAACCCCCGTATCAGATACGTTGGTTGTAACCTTTGCAGTGGTTGTAGTTGTATCTGTGAAAATGGGTGGTGGTATAGGGATAGAGGTTTTAGGAATGGTGGTGGCGGGGTTTATGGTGGGAATGGAAGTAGGGATGGTTGGAGGAGGTGAAGGAACTAGTGAGACATGAATTTCCATGTCTGGGGTAGGTGATCGGGGTGGGGTGTTGCCTCTGAGAGGGGTTTCGCCTCGTTGAGAGCCGTCCGAACCCGAACTCTCGTTTTCTGAGTCACTCGAAGAGGAAGCGATTACAAGCTTTCGCTTCGGTTGAGTCTTCCTTCTCTTCGGTTGCGGGGACTGTGCCGGTTTTGTTTGTTTCCTCTTCCTGGGAGAAGGACCTTTAGGAGCCTTGGTCACTTGCTTCCCTTTTTCCGCCTTTTTGCCCCTGTTGACAGTTTGTCAGCGTCATGGATTGACTTGAGCATTTCCTGTGTTAGAACCCTAGGACCAGACGCCTTGAATTCCTTTATCGTCCGGATGATCCTGCTGTCGGACGGAACATCGCCGTACATTGTCTCCGGAATAGAGCCAATGAACGAGAACTTGGATGCATCAGAGACGATGATCTTCGTGGTATGAAAAGTACCGATCGAAGATATCGATGCACCTACAGCAGTGGGAATGTCAAATTTGTCCATCGCCCATTTTGTGATAATTGTCCAGAACCGGGCGTACGACACCTCAGAGTGTCGTGAAGAGGAAGAAAGGCTCTGGATGAGCTGTTGCCAGAGGACCAACCTAAAGTCTAGATTGACTCCGTTGTAAACTGCATACATAACCGACAGGAACAGTCGACCGGAACCATCGGATCCTGAGCTGCGTTCAGATAAGCCCTTGAAGAGGACTGTAAACATGTCGTTCCATTGTGGCGGCAAGCAGGATTTCTTGAACTTCACGACGGAGGGGAGCGCCTCCGTGTATCCCATGTTGTAAAACATGTTGTAGAGATGGCCAATCGGAATCGTCTCCGGATTAACTCGTGAAGGATCAGCAGCCAACCCTAGCAGTGTACCAAATCGTTGGCGGGAAATGGAGGTCTTGTGATCAGCAACCTCGAAGAATACCCGCTCGATTGCTTTGTCGTAATGAGCAGTCGCATACACCTGCGAAAGAATCTCCATGGGCATAGATTCAACCCTAGTAAGTGCAGGAGCGATTTGAGAGTACTTCAAGCACTCGATGATCGGCGTCATATAAGAATCATACAACGAAGGAGTGAGGTCGATCACCAAGCAATATTGTGGACGTATGGGAAGGATGTGTGAGGTAGCATGGACGGAGGATGATTCTGCCATTGTTGAAGGTAGAAGAAGAAGATGAACAGTGAAGTTTTTGGGAGTTTTTGCTCTCTTGGAAATTCCGGATGCAGTAAAGAGGTAAATGAGGGTAGAGATTGCCTTTTATAGTGGGGGAAAGGAGAGAGAAAAATCGTTTCAAATCTTCTATGCGTGACAGTTAAGGCATGCGATGATCATGTAGGAGAGAGAGTGTCAGATTCCTAGGATCACGCCGCCCAACAAGCGCCGTTTCAGAACAAACCGGTTCAAATCCTCACGCGCCTTTAAGTGCCAGAGAGATGTCGCTTGAAATTCGCACACACGTCCATGATGTCAGTAAAAGTATGGGCGTTCCAAATTCACACGCGTTCCCTTTGTACCGTCGTTTGAAATTCAATCTTTTTAACTCCCGCCTGAGTCAGCAACCTTTTGTCTTATCTTGGAAATGGCATCTTTTGAATTAAATACCCACGTGGCTGATTTTTGACCACAGCTTGATAATTATCCACCAAAGCAATAATACAGCCTGTAAATATTAGTAACGGAATTTTGGAAAATCAAAGATTTTCGTGCGAAGAGTGTAAAAAGAAAAGAAATAAAGCAACTCTTTTTAGGAATGACTGTGAAGTCAATAATGACACGAAACAAATGATCCCGGGCACGAATCTCTTCCTTAGAGATCAAGAGAGACCTCAAAGAGTTAATGTGGTTTCCCGTTGAATGACGATCAAACATTTATTAATAAATGTTGAAAGGTTTCTTTTAACAAGGCTACTTAAGGGTGGCTTTCGCTTTGATTCAACAATTCTAATCTTGAAATAAGAAAGAAAGTGAACAAAGTACTTGTGAGACCGGTGTAGTCTGTTGAACAAGTAGGTAGGAATTAATTTTAAATGGGCTTGGAAAAGACCGGTGTAGTCTGTTCAACAATTCTAATCTTGAAATAAGAAAGAAAGTGAACAACGTTCGGTTGGTTTCGGTTGGGAAAAGTTTGAAAAACCGAACCCGAGCGTTCGGTTGGTTTCGGTTCAAGAAAATTTTGAAAAACCGAACCCGAGCGTTCGGTTGGTTTCGGTTCAAGAAAATTTTGAAAAACCGAACCCGAGCGTTCGGTTGGTTTCGGTTCAAGAAAATTTTGAAAAACCGAACCCGAGCGTTTGGTTGGTTTCGGTTCAAGAAAATTTTGAAAAACCGAACCCGAACCTTCAGTAGGTTTCGGTTTTGGAAAATTTTGAGAAACCGAACCTAAACCTTCGGTAGGTTTCAGTTTTGGAAAATTTTGAGAAACCGAACCCGAACCTTCGGTAGGTTTCGATTTTGGAAAATTTTGAGAAACCGAACCCGAACCTTCGGTAGGTTTCGGTTTTGGAAAATTTTAGAAAACCAAGGAATTTAAACGTGCAATTAGAAAATACTTTTAACAATAAGATAAAGAACTTTGTACAAGAAATATACAACCAAGAAAACTACCTTTATTGATGAGCGAGTCAGATGATTTAACCGAACCTGAACGTTCGGTCAATTTCGCTTCTTACGTTTGAGGTTGAGAAGTAGTTTGAGGTACTGACTCTGATTCCATCATACCTAGCCCTTGCAATATTCTGTTGAATGATGCTTCAGGAAGAGCTTTGGTAAAGACGTCAGCCAGTTGATCAGTGGTTCTTACAAAGTGTACTTCGACGTTTCCATCTTCCACGTGATCTTTGATGAAGTGATACCTCAGTGCTATATGTTTGGTTTTGGAGTGTTGCACTGGGTTATGACAGATCCTAATTGCACTTTCAGAGTCACAATATAGTGGGATCTTCTTCATATTGAGTCCATAGTCTCGAAGTTGACTTTGGATCCAAATCACTTGAGAGGTGCAGGATGTAGCGGCTATGTATTCCGCTTCGGCAGTAGACAACGACACGCACGTTTGTTTCTTTGATTGCCAGCTAACCAACTTCCCGTCAAGGAATTGACAGCCGCCAGTGGTGCTTTTTCTGTCGAGTCCACATCCTCCAAGATCAGCATTTGAATAGGCTTGAACGAAGAAGCCTGAGTTGGAAGGATACCATAGACCTAATGAGGTTGTTCGCTTGAGATATCGTAAAATATTCTTCACTGCAAGCATGTGAGGTTCGCGTGGGTTTGCCTGAAATCTAGCATAGTAACACACAGAAAACATGATGTCAGGCCTGCTAGCAGTAAGATACATTAGTGAGCCTATCATTTGACGATAGAGCGTGATATCAACAGCCGGTTTGTCTAGGGATGGAGTTAGCTTGGTGCCGAATGCCATTGGGACTTTGACTTTGGAGTCTCCCATCATACCAAACTTTGCTAGGAGAGTCTTCGTGTAAGCTTCCTGATTGATAAAGATGCCTTCGGGTCCCTGTCTAATATTTAAACCAAGGAAAAAGTTAATAGGACCCATGGAGCTCATTTCAAATTTAGTCTCCATCAGCTTTCTGAATTCAGCTGTTAGGCTGGGATTCGTTGAGCCAAAGATGATGTCATCGACATAAATTTGAACTATCATAAGGTGGTTACCTTTCTCTTTGCGAAAGAAGGTTGGGTCAACCGAACCTTGTTTGAATTTAGACATCTTTAAGAATTTAGTTAGCGTTTCATACCAGGCTCTCGGAGCTTGTTTGAGACCATACACAGCTTTATCCAGAATGTAGCAATGATTTGGATACTTTTCGTTCACGAACCCAGGAGGTTGCTCCACGTACGCTGTTTCTTCTAGTTCTCCATTAAGAAATGCACACTTGACGTCCATTTGAAAAACTTCGAAGTTTTTGTGAGCAGCATAAGCAAGAAAGATTCTTACAGATTCGAGCCTAGCTACCGGAGCGAAAGTCTCTTCATAATCAATCCCTTCCTCCTGAAAATATCCTTTTACCACTAGACGAGCTTTGTTCCTTATCACGTTCCCTTCCTTGTCCATTTTATTCCTAAAGACCCATTTGAGACCAACAACCGAAGCATCTGGAGGAGTTGGAATGAGGCGCCATACTTTGTTCCTTTCAAATTCGTTCAGTTCGTCTTGCATTGCTTGAACCCAATCGGAGTGATCGAGAGCAGTGTTAACTGTCTTCGGTTCAACTTTGGATACGAAAGAGTTAAACATACAAAACTCAACTTTGGAAAATAAGGATGTCTGTTTTGCCTTCAGTTGTGATCGGGTCAGAACCTTTTCAGAGACATCACCAGCCACTTGAGAGATAGGATGATCTCTGGTCCATTTGGTAAGAGGAGGGTAGTTTGGATCAAAAGTGGGGTCCAGTTCAGCATTGATCATTTCTTCTGGCTCAGATTGGCTTTCGTAGTCGAGTGACATATCAGCATGCTCCCCCTCGAAAGATGAGCTTTCTGGAATGCTTTGAGAAACTTGAGGTTCAGAGGTTTCTTGTGGTGCTGGGCTTTCAGGCGTTGATGCACCTTCAGTTGGTGAAGCACTTTCGGTTGGAGTTGGACTTTCTGGAGCAGTTGGAGAGCTTGGCTCCCCCTCAACATGTGAGCTTGGCTCCCCCTCAACTGAAGCATCGTTGGATCGAGGTTCATCAGAATTCGATCCTCCTTCGTTCATTCTCCTGGCAGCTTCTCTGACAATTTGTTTCATATGGTCTACCTTGTTGTCTGCTGCCCCTGCTTCGGAGAGAGTAGCTTTCTCTGGTTCATCAAAGAGCTCCATAAACTTCTCGAATAGATTAGCGATCGAGACTGTGACTTGGCCAGTCTGAGGAAAGATTTCCCCAGATGTGTCTTCTTTGGCCTGTAACTTTTTGACATAGCTATCATCAAAAGTCACGTAATAGGTCTCTTCGATTTTTCTCGAACGCTTGTTTAGGACTCTCTATGCTTTGGAAGTAAGAGAGTAGCCCAGTCAGCTTTGACATCGAACTTGTTGCGGTGTTCTTTAGAGTTAAAGATGAAACACCGTGAGCCGAACATGTGGAAAAATTTCACATTGGGCTTTCTGTTGTTGTGAATCTCGTAAGGTGTGAGCGTGAATCGCTTGTTGAGATATGACCTGTTCTGCATAAAACAAGCAGCAGAAATAGCATCAGCCCAAAAATAAAGAGGTAAGGAAGCGAAACTTAGCATAGTTCGGGCAGCTTAACACAAAGATCGGTTTCGTCTTTCGACAATTCTGTTCTGTTGAGGTGTGTAGGCAGCTGAGAAGTTGTGACTTATTCCCTTTTCTGCCAGAAATTCTTCAAATTCCCTGTTCTTGAATTCCAGACCATTTTCGCTCCTGATGTTGCGAACGACCTTCTTAAGCTGTACTTCAAGTTGCTTGATAAACACTTTCATTTTATGAGTCGCTTCAGATTTGAGCTTTAGAAAGAACACCCATGTAAATCGCGAAAAGTCATCAACAATAACAAGAATATACTTGCTACCACCGATGCTTTCGATAGATGATGGACCACACAAATCAATATGAAGTAATTCGAGTGGTTCAACAACTTTAGTGTTAATTATAAATGGATGACTTTGACGACTCTGCTTCCCCATTTCACATGCAGCACACAAATGATCTCTGTCGAACTTAAGCAATGGAAGACCTCGAACATGACCTCCAGTGACAAGTTTGTTGATATCTTTAAAGTTGAGATAAGAGAGTCTTCGGTGCCACAACCAGCTTTCGTCAGATTGCGCTTTTGATAACAAGCATATAGTTGGGTTTCCTTTGAGGGTTTGAGGTTTAGAGGAAACATTTCACCCTTACGTTCAAATTTGAGAATTACTTTCTTCGTCGTCTTCTCAATAATTTCAGAACCTTCATCGTCGAATGAGACTTTGAGACCTGTACCTCCAACAAGCTGAGATACACTGATGAGGTTGTGTTGCAGTCCTTCCACATATGCCACCTTCCTTATAGTAAAATCACCATTAGTTATCATTTCGTATCCCTTTATGGTGCCGAAAGAGTTGTTTCCAAACTTGACGTTGCCACCATTTGCAAGAGACCTGTATTCCCTGAGCTCCTCTTTCCTCCCTGTCATGTGACGCGAGCAACCACTATCGATGTACCATTCTTCGTCAAACTACTCGTCACTTATAACCTGCAAAAATTAAGCAGATTTAGGAACCCAAAGTTTCTTGGGTCCACGTGAGCCTTTCACAGGAACATGAATAGTAAGAGAGATGTCAACAAGATATGTTCGTTTTATGAGTGTTGTTTCATCTTTCTTTTTAATGGTAAAGACTTTTATTTTATTAGGATTAGGTGCGTTTGGTTTAGACTCTGGTTTGGATGCAGAAACCTTCAGTTTGCCCTTTTGTTCAACTGACGAATGAGATTTTTGAGAACTAACAGAATGAGCTTTAGAGCAAGATGGAGATGAATTGGAAGAATTAGAAGAATTAGATGAATGAGAAGGAGAGGGCTTAGATTGAGATGACTCCTTGGCTGGAGACTTTAGGTGACCCTTTTGCTTTTGATCATTGGTGGGACTTACCTTAGAGTTTTGATTTCCTTTGATAACAGAACCGAACCTTTGCTTTCGGTTGAAGTCGTTCTGTGAACCGAACCTTGGCTTTCGGTTGGAGTCATCCTCAGAACCGAACCTTTGCTTTCGGTTGGTATTCTTTTCCGAACCGAACCTTGGCTTTCGGTTGTTATGGCTCTCATGCTTTTTGACAGAATTGTTCTCAAACTTCAGATTCTTGTCTTGATGTGAGAAGTATGCATTCTGGGATTGCCAGAATTGTTTCCTTTCAGAGAGATTCTTCCTGTATCTCTGGTTCCTTTCACGTTTCTTATTCCTCATCTGCTTCGGTTGATGATGGATATTGGCTTTCGGTTTCTCTGGTTTCTCTTTGGCTGGTTCACTTTGGACTGTGGGAGTTTCACTTTGAACTGAGGAACTTGAGGGAATGTCTTCTTTTACCGAACTTCCATTCTCTTGAGGAATGTCTTTCGTACCACTAGTACTTGGCACATCGAAATTATCTGGCTTGTTCAAGGGTTCTGGTATGTATCTACCTTTACTAATCCAAGAAGTCCTTTCTGACAAGCCTTTCGTTTCATCTGCATTATCGATTGGAGCTGACCAAAAGAACTCATCACAGCCATCAGCATTATCTTCGTTTACAATAGCTGTGAGTTCAGCAGTCTGATGTTCGGTTACTCCTGTGACCTTGTACACTTGATTTGGAGTGGTCCTGACCTTTTGATATACAACTGTTTTTTCTGCTAAGATCGGGGACTTTTGTTGGGACAATCGAACGAACTCCACTGAATTTTCAGAAATTAGATTCTTGTGGTTTTCAGGTTCGTTTTTCACAAATTCTGAGCAGTCAACCGTGTCCTCTACAGAAATTTCACTCATGTTGTCATCCTCATTAAGCTCAGATGCATTTTCAACATCAATTTTGTTTTCTGAGCTTAAGTTGGTGTTTAAAGAGTCAAATTTTTGTATGGTTTCGGTTCTCAGTTTATGTCTATCATTTTCATCCAAAAGGTTTTTGAGCATGTCCTTGTGGTCCTTGGATTTAATGAAAGATTCAATTTTGTCCAGTCCATACATATAGGTCGGATTGACGTCATCAGATGATATCACACTCTCACAATTATAAGCTTCAGCATCGATTTGATCCTCCTTAAACTCAAGGAAGGGAAAAATCATGCGATGGATCTTTTGTCCTATCTCACAATCCAAGTGAAGCTGAGTAATATTAGTGTAAAGACGTTTTGCAATCAAACAAAAAACATTACGCTGTTTTAACAACTTTAAATTGTCTCTCTGTAAATAAATGTTTTCGTCTTTTATTTTAACTAATTCAGACTCCTTCAACTCGATCCACATTCGCCGCTCCTCACTCTTCGAAGACACCCTGCTTAATTGATCAGTTAGGTTAGAATTGGTGACACGAGTTTGAGTTAAACTACTATCTAGATGTGAGATTCGAGAATTAACACTTATTAGTTCTTTTTCATAGGAACTTTGTGGTACTTTAAATGAAACAAAAACCGATTGTACCTTCTTGATCAGTTCATCGAGTTCGTTGAACTGCACGCTGAGCGGTTTAGCCGTAAAGCACATATCCTGCTACTCCTTCGGTTCATTGCTTCCACCATCGGTGTTGTATCCCCTCATCTGAGATACTTCAGACACCATCAAGCACCTGCCTCCACTGCTCTCCTCTTTAGCCACACAAGCCTTTCCATGCGAAGGCTTCCTCACTTCATCGTCTTCGGAGTCGGTTGACCAAACTTCCACTCCACCGAACTCGTCATTAGCAACCGAACCCTGCACAATTAGAGCATTCATGGAAGTGTTAGCGGTAGATTTCTTCTTCCTCATCTCATCAAGCTTTTTCTACAGCAAATCTTTCTCATCCTTTTCCTCATCTTTTTCAGCCATCTTTTTGAGGACACAATCCTTAGCATAGTGGTTTTTCCCACCACAGTAGTAACAGCTCACTCCAGAATCACCATCTGCCTTCGGTTCCTTCTTGGGCTCTTCAACCTTCGGTTCATTGTTAACCTTTTCTGAACTATAACTCCCCTGCCAGTTCCGATTTTTGTTGTTGGGGAATCTTTTCTTAAAGAACCTCTTGGGGTTAGATACCATCATAGCATAATCCTCAGACGTGAGGTCATACTCCTCCAAGTTGAAGTCTTCTTCCTCCATCACAGCTTTACTTTTTGAAAGGAGGGCCAGCGAACCTAGGCTTGAAACAACGTTCTTTTCCTGCAGCACAATCTTCTCCTGGGACTTGAGAATACCCACCAGTTTCGCCAAAGAATAAGATTTAAATTGTTCATGGGCTTTAACCGTGGACACCACTACTCTCCACTCTGACCTTAGACCATTTAGAAACGTAACCTTTTGCTCGATAAGCTTCCTTTCGATGTCATGTTTGATCATCTTGCTGAGAAGATGATTGAAGCGATCGAACGTCTGGGTCACAGTTTCTTCGGCTCCTTGCCTAAATTCTCCAAACTCAGATAAGAGTAAGGTTTGGATAGAGTGTTCAAGATCCTCTTCTGTAGAGTACAGTTCACGAAGTCTATCCCAAACTTCCTTTGTTGTCGTGCATGAGCTTACCAACCTGAAGGTGTCGGACTGAAGGGCGAATCTGATCAATCGTAACGCCTTAATATTGCACTGGAATTTGTCCTTTTCATCTTGCGCAATATCTTTAACGTCCTTCAGCAGATCATTATACTCCTTTTGAGTTTTAATAATCCTCGACGTTGCAGAGTGAGAAAAAGGTCCATTAATGATTGCTTCCCATATGAGGTATCCATTATCCTCAGATCCTATAACGTAGTCTTTGAAGTGATGCGCCCAGACTTCATAATCATGGGTATATAGGATGGGAATCTTCGTGGTTGAACCGATGCTGTTGGAAATATTGATGGGATTCGATTGCGACTCGTCCATTATGATCGAAAAACCTGTTCAAATATCAGACTTGTAATAACTCAGATTAGGGCAAAATAATAAATATCAAGATACGTCAATAATGAGATGACGGCTCAATAAATATCAGTAATTGCGGAAAAACCCTAATCGAAACCTTTTCACAGAAAAGAAGTGTATCGATTACACAGCCTCCTGCTCTGATACCAATTGATGAGATTAAAACTTAATCTAGAAGATCGATTAGATCTTAAACAGGTGAATAAATATTTAAACAGTAAGAACGAATGCAAAATAAAGAACAACTCAACGATGAATCAAACGAGTCGAATGATTATAAATAAAACCCTCAGAAGAGCTCGATCAAGAACATCAACTGTAGAGGGTTGGAGGTTTACAAGAACGATAAAATAAATCTGCAATGCTATCGTAATCGTTACTTCTGAGTTCTTAACCTAATATGCATGCAAGCATATCTTTATATAATAAACCTAGCAAACTCACGGTTGGACAGGCCCAATACCGGAGTACAAAATAAATGGACTAACAGCCGAGCCCAATGACGCAATCTTCAAACGAGTCTTCAACTCAACAAGAGTCCGTGGTCATTATCCATACTCCGCTGAATAACTAGATCAACAACAACAACAACATCGAGGCCTCTCATCTGTTTATTGCACACCAACTATCTACCCATGTTTTACCCAACATATTAGTAGATAAGAATATATATTTTCATACATAGTTAATAACCTGTATATCATTTTCATTCAATATATATATTCCACATACAGATGAGGCATACCACATAACACGTATTTCATAGAAAGCAATTCAGATCTATGAGATGGAATAAAGTGAATATCCATTCACGCATACAATCACAAAATATACACATAACAAGTATATCGCATAAAATACTTCATAGTTACTTGTTAGAAGAAAGTAACTGCACCCTCACACATATAAACCACAATTTACTTAATACACTCAAACCACACTTGTATTATTATCGTGTTTATGAAAGGTAGTATACACTCACTTGATCATAAGATAATCGGACAGCACTACGACTTGCAGAAGTAGTAATCCTCAGCAAATCTGGAAGATCTCCACAAAAATCGAACTTCTCGCTGGCAGAGCTTCGGCTCGGGAACCGCACTTCTCGGGATCTTCGGGATCTCGGGACTTGCCTCGGGGCTAGAGTATGATATCGGGGCTTCGGGGTATTTCTGGCACGCAAAACGATGCAAAACGCGAGAGAGAAGAGAAGAAATGAACAAAACTCTCGGCTGCCCTCGCAAGCCTATTATAGGGGCTGAGCCTCGCACGTACGCGGGGCGTACTGGTCCGAGAAACGTCATCGCTTACGTATCCGAAGTCACTTGCTGCGATGTCGACACCTTCGGAGTACGCGGGGCGTACACGAGTACGCGACGCGTACCTCGGATCGGACTCGTGACTACTCTTCGGATAATGCCGGATTTTCAATTAAAAATAAATACAAATTAATTATCAAACTTCGGAAATTCATATCTTCTTCATACGAACTCCGTTTTCGACGTTCTTTATATCCACGGAAAGGTGAGACTACGCTCTACAACTTTCGTGTAGACTTCGTCGGCTAATTTTGAATTTATTTTTATTATTTATTTTTAATAGGCCGTGACAGAAAAACTTCGTTATAAATTCATAACTTCTTCGTTTGACGTCACTGCGTGCGTCACTTGGTGGCACTCGAGTATTGGTCAGGCAACTTGCACCCCTCTGAGTATGCTGGGCGTACTCAAATTACGCTCGACGTAATTTCACTCGTCAAACTTCTAAATTGCATAACATTCGCATACGAGCTCCGTTTTCGACGTTCTTGATATCCACACGTAGCTCAGACCATACTCTACACCTTTCGTTTAGACTCTGTCGGCTAATTTTGATTTTATTTTTACTATTTATTTTTAGTAGCCCGGGACAGGAAAACTCCGTTATAAATTCATAACTTTTTCATCTGACGTCCTTTTTTGCCTATCTTTTTATCGTTTCACTAATATTTAACGAGATCTTCGATTCTTGTTAAGATTGTTTCGACTAAAAACCGCTCGATCTCAAATCGAGTATTCGGGTTGCATACCGCTAAGTCGAAACTTAGTAAAATCATAACTTCCTCAAACGAAGTCAGATTTAGACGTTCATTTTATGCACGCTCATGGTTTAACGTATTCTATGACTTTCGTTTAGATCGCTAAGTCTAAATATCGTTCTAACGTAAATTCACTTTTTACATCGCGTTGTGTCGTGCCGGTTCTGTCGCGAAACATCGATAGGTCATAACTTGTTTGTCATAACTCGGATTTCGGCGTTCTTTATATGTACAAAATCCTTTTAACTTATACTACAACTTATTTAAGATTATTCATTCTAAATAATATTCCATCAGAAATTAATTTTTTTTGGACGCTTATCGTCTCTAAATTGACTAGCCCTGATCTACGGATGTTACAATTATCTCCCCCTTAGGATGATTACGTCCCAGAATCATCAACGAAACAGTCCTTACGTTAAATTTCCATCCTAATTAAAAACCGTGATGCTCAATCTTTCATCTGCTTTTCATACTATGTTGGAATTTCAATCGTAACCTTCAAGTTACAAAATAAATCCTTATTGTGGACTCCTTCTTCTTCTTAGGATAAATACATTCCTTAATCTATTGTAACAAACCGATGAGTCGTGTCCCGATGACCTCTCATCGTAGTCGGACTCAATTTGATATGACCACTAGGTTCAGAATAACCATCATCCTACTAGTCATTACCGAAACAATGGTAATGACAAACTTGAATAAAACGAAATCAATTTCTAGCTTCTTGGTAACCTTGTGACTTTCCCTGATCCAAGTGTGAGTCATGTGCTTCTGATTGTATAGATATCTACTACCATTCACACCTACTCATACTCGTCCCATGTATTGTCTCGCAGTCAACCAAGTCACCATACATAAATCATATAATCATTCAGCACATCAGATAACAAAACTAGGGTTTATATTATTTCTTGAAAGGATTACACAAAGGTTCAAGTTTAGCCTATAGTATGCCTCTAACAGGCTATAATTCCTGATACAGACTTTATATATAGATACGAAGTCTTCATCTTTTAATCCTCCCATCAATTTCTGCTTCATCGAGGAGCATGTGGAATGCCCTTGGCTGTGGAGGTTTGTTTTTTTTTTTGTGCAGCCTTTAGAAATATGCCCTTCTTCGTTACATCTGTAGCACACCTTCTTGATAGGTGCGCACTTGTTGGAGTAGTGCCCTGTCTTCCTACATTTGTAGCAAGTCATCTCCTCGCTATATTTCCCGAAGTGTTTCTTTTTACACTTCTCACACCACTTAGCTTCATCTCTTCCTCCAGATTTCGATAATTTGCTTTCTTTGTCGACTATTGAAGATCCTTCACGTTTCCTTTTCTCTCCAACTTCAGCTCTTTCCAGACCCTTTTCAGTTATTTGCTTCTCAACGTTCTTGGCTGCCGAGATGTCGGCCTTCAGAGTGGTTGCTTGCTTAACTATCGGACCAAAGTCCGTTGGTAATTCATGGGAAACTTGTTGACGTTGGAAAGTTCAGTTGGAATTAGGTATGGAATAAGCTTCATCTTCTCCGTAGAGCTCGTAGAGTATTCAGTGATGCTCAATTTTCCATTCTTCAGATTCTGGAAATCATTGTTGATTTCCAGAAGATCTTGGTCAGAGCAGTATTGCATTTTTAGTTACACCACACACTATTACCAAGACATCTTGCTAGCTTCCCCCTTAAGCATCAAACCAGCCAGTAACTTCCACCAGCTCAGTACTCCAGATTTTAACACAGGAATTGCAAGAGCGGTCTTCTGTCTGTTGCTACATTCGCAACTTTCAAACATTGTCTCCATTTCGGAGATGCAGTCCATGACTTGCACCGGTGTCGGGCTCCCAGAAAGACACAGTGGTTTGGATGCCATGAAATCCTTGTACTTGCACCCACGTCCGTCATTTCCTCCATCCTAGTTGTTTTGGCGAACTATTGGTGGGTTGGCTTGACCAACGGTTCCACTGTAGTCTCCCCCCCCCCTTCCGAATGTCCTCCATTTACTTCGGGCTCTTTGTTAAAACATAAAAGTGACCCTCTTGAACTAAGGTACCGCATTCATCAATCAACCGCAACCGTTCTCTATCAGCAATCATCTCAGCATCCGAAGTCAATGAGTCTACAGCATCCGCAGTCTTTGTTATTTCCTTTACTTATCTTTATGTAATGTACTCTATTGTCCAGCATGCCTTGCATGGCTGCTTATAAAGTAGTTTATTTCTGAAACTCTATAAATATAGACTCTTTCTAATGTATTCAAGTGTGAGTGTGTGAACTCTTAACTTCTTAATACACAAGATTTCTCATTCAACCATCT
Source organism: Lactuca sativa (assembly GCF_002870075.4). Classification (NCBI taxonomy): domain Eukaryota; kingdom Viridiplantae; phylum Streptophyta; class Magnoliopsida; order Asterales; family Asteraceae; genus Lactuca; species Lactuca sativa. The sequence goes on from NC_056627.2 coordinate 241,982,036, forward strand.
CTCTTATTTTCTTCAATTCTCTATCTTATTACTCTTCACACTCAAACTGCTACTGGAGCATAACCTCTCTTCGGAGCAAGTCTTCTAGACTTAATCACTAAACTTGATCTTCCTTACTAACTTGGAGTGAATGCATTCCTTTTTATGAATCAACTTAAGTGTATTCTTGATATAACAACTGTTGTCATTTATATTTCTTTACATTCCGCAACTAACTATATAACTATCTAACTATATTATTGTTGAGCTTTTAGATCCTTTGAGATTAACTATTCTGCATTATAATTGTTCTAACATTTGTTCAAGTGTGTCTCCAAGTTTTTCTCTCAACAATTGGTATCAGAGCCAAAATGGTTGCTTTTTGAATATTGGAACTCTGATTTTCTCATTAAGCCTTCTATACCACTAAAGCTCAGTTCTTAAAAAAAAAACAAAACAAAACAAAATGGCACAATCGTTATCTCTGAATGTCTCCAATAGTGTTGGTGGTTCTAACAGAGCTCCAATACTGGTAGCAAATAAATATCATCACTGCTCACAAAGAATGGAGAGGTAGTTAAGAAGACTGGGAAGAGATGTATGGCGATCCGTGGAAGAAGGACCACATGTTCTAGTCCTCACACCAGTCAAAACTGACGGCGTGCCAACCAGACTAGGAGGAGGTCAACCAACCATGAGCCGTCCTACCAAGGATGATATCGATAAAATGGAAAATGATGTTGTTGCATTTTATGAAATTTCTTGTGGTGTTGCTCCTGAAAACTTTGATATTATGATAAACTGCAAGTCAGCAATAGAGATCTGGGATGTACTTAAAAACCTGTACGAAGTCTCAGAACAAGCACAAGATAAGAAGCTCACTACTGCAATTAATGACTTCAACAACTTCAAAGCTCATGCGGGTGAAAGTTTGGAAGACTCCTTCAAGAGATTCAACATGATAGTCACAAAGTTATCAAATGTTGGTACCATCCGTAGCAACTATGAAACCAATCTCCAGTTCCTTAATGGCTTAGGACGACATTGGACTACGTCCAAAATGATAGTCCAAGGTGACAGGAAGATTCACTCTTTATCACTCTACAAACTCTATGGAGAACTTCAAGCACAAGAATCCACTATACTCAAAGACTATGCTGACTTCGGAGGACCGCTTGCTCTCATAGCACAAGCTCCACCACAGTCACCCTACTCTTTATCGTATGATACCTCACCACAGTCATACGAAGCAGATTCTGAGTATGATGATGAGGAAGAATTTCAGAAGGCTATTGCTCTGGTTAGCCAACAATTCAACCGCATACCACCTTCTTCTTTCCGCAAGAATCAACAATTCAACAAACCTCCATTCAACTGTAACTTCGGTCCTCAGAACAACCACTCTCAATATCCTAAAGGCTATCAGAACAATCAACCAAAGGAGGTACCGTAGTCTCCTCAGAACAATGACTCAGGTACTCAATCAGAAGACAAGACTGATGTTGTGATTTGTCACAAATGCAATAAAGAAAATCACTTCGCAAAAGATTGTAAGGCCAATGTAGTCAAGGACAGAGCATTCTATCTTATAATGGCTCAAGAGTTGGAAGAAAAAGAAAAGGCAAGAGCATATGTGGATCAAGTTAAAAGAAACAATCAATTCTGGTCATCAGGGGATGAAGAAGAAACCATCAGCAGTGGTAAAGAAAAAGCGAAAATCTGCATACTGGCCACTGCGGATGATGATGGGTCAGCAATGCTGAACAAAACTACTGCTACATGGCGAAGGATGGGACTCTAAGCATCGTTGAACAGGTAAAACTCATGATCCAAACTTTAAACTATAGCATGCATGATTGTCAACCCTACATAGATGGTCTTAATGACACTTGTGCTGCCGTACTTACAGACTTTAACAAAGCCCTAGATGAGAAGAACATTGCGTCCCAAGAGATGTTCCACGTGAGAGGAAGACTGGATAACAAGAGACTTAAAATGGAAATGTTAGAGAAGGATCTAGAGTTAGAGAAAGACGCTAGAATGTTAAGTGAAACCCAATTAGAGACAGCTTTGAACCAAAGAGATTTAGCTCGGAGAGAAATTGTACGCTTAAATCTCTTAATTGAAAAATTGTTTAATGAAAGTGAGGCTATTGAAAATTTAGTAAACAATGGAACCGTGGACAATACATATAATTGGGGTTGGTCAAATGGGTATCCTACCGCAATGGATTCCTCACCCCGGTTCAACAAAGACAGAGTGTATGTCCCTCTTGATAGAGAATTTCATTTCCCTGTCAATGACAAGACTTTTCCCGAAGATATCAAAACTCACTTCGGTAGATTACACAATTTGAGAAATAATTGTGTCATTGTAGAAATTGTGCCCGAGGATTCTAGTAACACATGTAATCAAACTCCCATCAGTGGCACCACTCATTCAAATTCTCAAGCTTCATCCATAATTGATGAAGAAATTGTTGTTGAAGGCCCCGAAGTCTGAAAGGACTTTCCGTCTTTGTCCTCAGACCACAGTGGTCCATAATATAGTCAATTGTCCCAGAAGTGTCCCACCACAGTCTCATCTAAAACCTACTCTGCGGTAGTCAAATCATCTTTACCAAAACCATCAGTTCAAGGAACCACAACTCTTCAGCCGATTTTTCATGAATTACCTATAGAAAATTTTGAAGTAGGCCAATGCTCTCAAATTCTAGAATCCTCACGTTCTGATGATTCTAGCCCACGTTTTCAAAATCGTTCAAAAGGTACTAGGAAACCGCAGTGGAATAACAATGACTGCGGTTCACCAAAATCTTTGGCAAAAAGCGCTTTCAAAGAAGAAATTAGATCTCCAAAATCCAAGAGTCCAGAAAAAATTGTTTTCACAAATTGCATTTCAAAAAACTCTTCCTTTATAAAAACAAGCAAAAAGGGAGTTCAGTTTCAAAAGCCATTCCTGCTACTTCTGACACAACCCAAAAAGGTGTCAAACTTGTAAGAAACTACGTTTTTCAGGTCTATTCCTCAAATGACCCTATTTGGAAAGGAATTTTACCCACTCCAACACTTTTAAAATCACATCAAAACAAGTGGAAAGGAATTTTACCAAACCCACCTAGAGGGACTCAAAGATTTACACGTGCTAAACCTCATTCAAAACAAACTTTTCAGAAAACAAATGTCAAATCTTTCAGAAGTTACCCACCTCGGACCAATATCAAGTCCAATTCACCCTATAAACCGCTGACCAAGCATAATGTCTGACTCAATGACAAACCCTCTTTTTGTAAATGTCAGTGCAGCTGTCAAAAGTTTTCATCTCATGGAAAGTCAAATAAAAGTCAGAAATCTCGTGCTTTTCAAAAGACTCGTAACAATTTAAATCTGAACAAATACCCAGGACTAGGTTCGAAAGATGACAAAAGACCTGTCCATGCAACCACGGACCATGCATCATTTAAGAATACATCAATCGCCCCTGGCTCCAAACTTGTTTGGATGCCTAAACTAACCGTGTAATTCTCAGGCTTTGTGCAAGGAGGAACAAGAAGAAGAATGGTTAATTGACAATTCCTGCTCCTTGCACATGACCGGAAGGTTAGAGTACCTTTGGGATTTTAGGCCTATATGCAATAGTGGAAATGTCACGTTTGGCAATAATGCGAACAGTGTCATCCGAGGTTTTGGTGTTCTAACAACGGGGAACTTTTCCATTCAGAAGGTTGCTTATGTAGAAGGTCTTAAACACAATCTTATCAGTGTTGGCCAACTATGTAAAGCAGGACATCGCGTTGAATTTGACAATCAATTCTGTTACATAATGACGACTGATCGCAGCACTTTCTTAATCAAATCTCGCTCCAAAGGCACAATGTATCCTCTGGATGTTTCTCTCATCATTGGTAAACCGCAGCTGTGTTTTCTGTCCAAAGCTGTATCCGAAGTTTGCTGGCTATGGCATCGCAAGCTAGCTCATCTCAACTTTCGGTACATCAATAACCTCGTCACAGGAGAACTAGTCCGTGGTCTCCCCCATTCTCAAATTCAGCAATGATACCCTTTGTCCAGCGTGCGAATGCGGTAAACAATCAAAAGCAAGCCATCCTCTGATAATGGATTCTTCTATCTCTGAACCACTGGAGCTATTACACATTGATCTCTGCGGTCCCTCAACCGTAGCCAGTCTTCACCACAAAAAGTATTTACTGGTTATTGTTGATGACTATACACGCTTCACATGGGTCTTCTTTCTTATACTCAAATCAGAGACACCGCAAATTTTCATTAACTTCATCAAAGAAATCAAACTTCAAATCAAGCTTCCAGTCAGAAGCATTTACAGTGACAATGGAACTGAGTTCACTAATCATCTTCTAAACAGTTTCCTAGTTTCCAAAGTCATCTGTCACAATTTTTCATCACCCTATACACCGCAACAAAATGGTGTAGCAGAGAGAAGGAACCGCACACTCGTTGAAGCAGCCAAATCCATGCTTAACTTCGCCCAACTTCCTCTCTAATTTTGGGCCGAAGCAGTAGCAACCGCATGCTTTGTTCAAAACCGAAGTATTGTGTGCAAGTGTCTCAATAAAACACCATATGAAGGTCGCAACAATCGCAAACCCAATGTTCGTTTCTTTCATATATTTGGATGTAGATGCTTCGTGATCAACAATAGAGACCAACTCAACAAGTTTGCACCAAATTCTGACGAAGGTATCTTCCTTGGTTATTCCACTAACAAGGTTGCATATCGAGTGCTCATCAGAAGAACAAGGTTGATCATTGAAAGCTTTGATGTGAAATTTGATGACTCTCACATCCGTATTGCACCTCCGTCCACTGAAACCACTATAATCATTGAAAGTTACATTCCAACCACTTCCGGACCTCTGAATCTAGTTGAAATCAACTATGATGATCTGTTTAATCCCATTGAAACAGTGAAACTATCTGAAGTCCTAGTGTCACCCGCAGCTCAACAACAACATGTCGACGTATCTGGACCTTCTCTATCTGAAGTAGTATCGCTCAATACTTCCACGTCTCCGGTTGAGAAGGAAAGCTCTACTCCGGATCTTGTTGCAACTGTTGAGGTTCCAGTACTTGATGCTGCTTACATTCCTGTCCGGTGTGAAGCTTCACCATCAAACGAACCTTCAGAGGACTCAGATGATGAATTAATAGAGAATATTGACACTAGATCTGTTCCTAGAATTGTCACTCTTTCATGTGCATTCCTGGGGGAACCTTCTCAGGTTCCAGAGGAACTCCCATCCGCAATCCAGGGGGAACCTCAACCTCTGCCGATTCCTCAAGTAAATTCTGCTCCAATAGATCAAGATAATTCGGCAGGATGCTCTCAAATCCAGGGGAGTTGCCATCCCCAACCACAGATTCCTCTCACATCCAAGATATTCCTTCTACCCCAGCTGCTGATCATCTGATGCCACGTCTTCATGTATGGACAAAAGACCATCAACCAGGTCAAATTATTGGCAACCCATCCGCAGGTATCCAGATTCGGTCTTCCAAGGACTTATCAGATCACTGCTATTACGCAACATTTATGTCTTCGGTTGAACCTAGAACGATCAAAGAAGCATTGCTTGAACCAGATTGGATAGCCGCAATGCAAGAAGAATTTGAAGAACTTGAAAGAAACAAAGTCTGGCAACTTGTTCCTCTTCCACAAGGTCATACTATTATTGGTAAAAGATGGGTTTTCAAGAATAAGCTAGACAAATCTGGCTCAGTCATCAGAAACAATGCAAGACTTGTTGCCAAAGGCTACAGTCAACTAGAAGGAATTGACTACGATGAAACGTATGCTCCGGTAGCATGCATCGAAGCCATCTGTATCTTTCTAGCATACACAGCCCGCAAAAATGTCAAAGTACACCAAATGGACGTTAAGAGTTCTTTCCTCAATGGTGAACTTAAAGAAGAGGTTTATCTTCAGCAACCTCCAGGATTTGAAAATAGTGAATTTCCAGACCAAGGCTACAAGCTTGAAAAAGTAGTCTATGGCCTGAAACAAGCCCCAAGAGCTTGGTATGAGACACTCTCTGATTTTCTTGTCTCATCCGGATACAAAAGAGGAGTGATTGATCCCACATTATTCAGAAAAGAAAATGGTGACCACCTTATGATGGTACAAATATATGTGGATGATATCATTTTCGGGTCTACTGATCAAGGCATGGTAGATGAATTTGCAAAGCTCATGACCAACAAATTCAAAATGAGCATGAATAGAGAGATTAATTTCTTTCTAGGTCTTCAAGTTAAACAAATTCAGCAAGGAATTTTCATTCATCAAGAAAAATACACCATAGAACTTCTGAGGAAATATTCAATGGACAACTGCTCTTCTGCTAAGGTCCCCATGGCCTTCGGTTATAAGATCTCTGTTGATCCCTCTGGTGAATCTATGGATCACAAGACTTATAGAGGTATCATTGGTTCATTGATGTACCTCACCGCAAGCAGAACTGACATTGTCTTCGCAACTGGTGTATGTGCAAGATACCAGGTTCATCCGAAAGTGTCTCATATGACCGCAACCAAATAAATTCTTCAGTATCTTAAAGGAAGCAAATCAATGGGTTTATGGTATCCCGCAGGCAACGACTTCAGTCTTCAAGCATTCACCGATGCGGATCATGCAGGTTGTAAGCTCGATAGAAAAAGTACATCAGGTGGATGCCAATTCCTAGGAGGAAGACTTGTAAGTTGGTCTTCAAGAAAACAAACGTGTGTATCCCTATCTACTGCAGAAGCAGAATATGTGGCCGCAGCCAGCTGTTGTTCCCAAGTTCTTTGGATGAAGACACAATTGCTAGACTACGGGTACAGAATGTTGCGGATACCAATTTACTATGACTCTGAAAGTGCTATAGCAATCTCTCATAATCCTATTCAACACTCAAAGACAAAACATATTGAGTTACGGTATCATTTCATCAAAGATCATATTCTAAAAGGTAATATTGAACTCATCTTTGTTCCTACTCATGAAGAGATTGCTGATGTTTTTACAAAAGCTCTTGACTCTACAAAACTCAATGCATTCTTACAAATGTTGGGAATGATGAATCCGGACCCGCAATTCTTTAAGAAGTGTTAGCTACCGCAGACCATCATTGGTCTCCATTACGGTTCTAACGGAGAATTACATATATAGATGGTTTTGATACTGCAATCTAGGTACCGCAACCATATGTCATACGTATATCTCATGGGTTTTAATGTTCTTTTATTTCTAATCTTTGTAAAAGTGTTTTCTCACAGATTCTATCTGAAATCTTTCCTTGGTCATCCGCGATGAAGTTTCTCAACCGCAATAATGATTTCATCCGCAATCGTCTTAAATAAATTCCAACAGATTCATTAACTGTTGAATCTTTGTGTGCTATTTAATGATCCTTCATTAAATAAAATACAAACATTCTCTTTAGAAACTGTCACTTTACCTTTCTGAATAAACCCCATAGCAGACCTATTTTAGGGATGATGACAAAAAGAACGATTCCCAAATCAATCCATTCTCAACTTGTCCTTTCCTCTCCCAATCACGTACCATCAATTACAACTTTCTCTCTCATCACCCCACGTTTACCTAACGTTTTACCATGCGTCTAATCCGCCATTAAATGCAAACCCTTTTAAAGATCTCTCAAAATCTCTCCAAAACCCGTTTCATCTTCGTGTGGCTGAGATTCATTCCCAGAATCATTGATTCCCCCCAAAACCCCATTCAACTTCTTACCCCTTCTATCTTTTACCTAGGGTTAAAATTCTTTTACCTCCTTTATAATCCCCTCCTCTTCTCTAAAATCGTTTACGCTCTCTGATTAATCGATTATACTCCCAAGTCTCCAAAACTCCCATAAGCTCTCAAGAACTCCAATTTCTCATCTCTCAATGGCGAAATCAGGTGCATCAAAGAAGCAATCCAAGGCTTCAGGCTCCATGAATCCAACTGGTTCCACATCTCCAACAATCACTTCAAGCAACTTCCATGCAGTGTTTGAAGATCATCAGTCGTATAATGCCCCAACCAAACTGATGATCAAGCATCTCAAGAACCATATCTTGTTTGGCGCATTTGACGCATTCACTGACGTTGTTCCCGTTTCTAAACTCTTCAAGTGTGCTCTTTCTGCTTACAGACCACTGGAAAACCCACAAGAAGTGCATCTTAACCTCATCACTGATTCTTTGGTCATCTTGACCAAAGAGAAATTCTTGACTGCCATAAGCCTTCTAATTCATCCCTCCATCAAGATCTTCACACCATCCTTATCTGACATCACCACCGCACTCTACCAAATGGGTTATCAGAAACCGATCCAAGGGATTGGTGAGTTTAAGAAGAACCAAATGCCTGCGGTTTGGCAGTTCGTATGCCACTTCATCATCCGCTGTCTGTCTGGAAGGACCGGAGGCATTAACAACATGGATTTAAAGCTTCTTGAACTAGTATGGACCATCTACACAGGCCACGATGTCACTTATGTCCAGATTCTTTGGGATGATTTCCTCCAGTACATCCCCAAAGAGCAACCAAGGGAGAACCCAACCGAGCTCACCTTTGCTCGATTCTGGTCATTGTGCATTTCTGATCTACATGTGGACGCTGGTCTCAACATGGGCAGTGACATCAACTTATTTGTCACTAAGGATCTCAAAAGGTATACTCCTTCTTCTGATCAAACTTTATTTGGACCTATCCGCAGGCTCCCCACTCACATCCTTACCTTGCTTCGTCTTGATACTGCTGATGTCTCATATCATATAGAGGCCACGGAGGGTATTATCCCATACCCTTCTACCCCACCTCTTCCTTCTATAACCATTCTTCCTGAGGGTACCGTAGCCTCTCTGCCACTACACTTTCTAACCTTTCTCAACGGAGAAAATCCATAACATCTAAAAAGAAAACTAGCACACCCAAGAAGAAAGCCCTAAAACAAAGCGCACCATCAAAGAAACGAAAAACCAAACCCACCACTGTATCGAGCAATGACTCTGAGGAAGATAGACAACCAATATATATCCTCAAGAAAAGAAAAAAACTGAAACCACTAGCCAAATGCATGACAGGACTGATACTGTAGCCTCTCAACAGGCTCCGGTAGTCCTTGGAATGGCTGCACATCCATTCAATACCACACTTGAATACCACTCAACCTCATCATGTGAGATTGTTTCATCATCTTCATCTGAACGTGGAGACAGCCCCCCAGTTATACCTCAAGTACATAAAATTGGACATCGCCCTAAGGTCTCCAGGGCTTCCCGGCTGCATACTTTTTCTTCTGAGGAGTTAGACTCCATCCTTTTTCAAGTATCCCAAACACTTCAAACACTACTCCATCCGCAGGGCATCTCTGTCGCCCATGCCAGAACTGGGCCGAGGCCAGACTTGACCACGGGTCAAGGAGACCAAGGAAGCCCAGGCAATCCTACTCTGCTTCCATTTATTTCTGGTGGTTTAGGCACGGTGAGCACTAATGTACAAGGATCCGTGAACCCAAAGGACACCTTGGTGCGAACACAACGAATTGACGGCGAAGATTCAAGTGACTATTGGAGTCGGTATCAGCCAACTACTGATGCCGAAATCAAGAAATATGTTGCTTTTAAAAGAGCATTCCAAGCCCGCAAGGAGCAACATGTCAAACAACAACAACAGAAGGAACAAGAAATCCTGTCTGTGGCCAAGTATTGGGCAAATGCCATCAGCAATGCCCATACTGTTGCCACAATCCAAAAGGTTCACACCTGGATGGATCAAATGGCGGAAACTGTAATGAAAGCTCAAGCCTCAACCGCAGCTGCAGGTACCTTCAAAGTTCCTCCTACTGCAACTCCTATTCCATCTCCCGCAGTCAACCTATATCATGAAGAAGAGCCAGCAATTGAACTCAGCTCAGCCCCTACCTTCGGTTTTCATGATGAAGACATCCAAAAGGTCAACAAACCAAACCCTTCAGATGACAACCTTATGATGTTCGAAGAAGAAGAAGAATCCAGTGGTTCTCAGCATTCAACTTCAAAGCCTAAGGAAAAGAAAAAGAAGAAGAAGAAAGATGCTGTCACTAGGAAGGAATTCCACAATCTCCAAGCCAAAGTTGATGAAATTTTGGCTGCAGTTAAACCTACCCAACCTCCACCTGAAGATACTCTAGGACCGTAGTCATTGATTGAACGCATTGAATGACTCAAGACGAGAGAGCATATGGCTGCTGAGCGCATCTCTCTCAAAGTCGAAATGGGGATTCAATCTCTTGATAACAACCGCAGGGCCGATCATCAAGAATTTATGGCTGTAGTGGAACGCCTCATTACTGAGGTAACCGCAATCAAACAGGATCTTCAAGCAGCCATTACGGAACAAGCTGCACAATCTCAAAGGGTGATAGATGAGAATCATACTGCTTATAAGTCCATTCTCTCTGTTCTTCATGCCACAATCAACAAAATGCAGAAATCCCTATCTTTTAACTTCCATGGACCTGAGATCCTCCAGCTTACCAAGGATATACACAAGCTGCTCTTCAACTCTGCCACTCCAAGCAACTCACAGCTGGCCGAAATGATGAAAGTTCACTTTGTAGAAGTCTGTGCCAAAGTGGATGGCCTTAAACAATGGCTTGAGGAACCACCTCTGTTGCATCCCTCAAGAGGGGGGAGTGATGAACACCGATCAGATACCTCTGTTCATCAGAGTCCTCCAATCACCACAAAGAAAATTCCCACACCGCAGCCCTCACCTCCACCATCCCAAAATATTCCATCTCCTCACTCGTCACCCAAAAACAACCTCAATAGGCCTGAGACTCCTCCCCGCTTCAAAAATCTTGAGGAGAATATGTCATCAGAAAGCTCCACAGACTCTCCTGCCACCGCCTAAAGGAAACACGATTGGAAAGCGGTCAAGCTTGCTGAAATCATATGGAGAGAATGCGGATTTGATACAATGATAGATGAGTCGCTGATTAACTCATGGGTCAATCTACTCCGCAGGCTGCTGGATGAAGACTACACTCCCCATCTCACGTATGCTGAACTTCCATCCGATGGTTATTGGGATATTCCAATTTCTCCCAATGCCAAGTATTTTGCAGTTTTTGAGTCCTTTGACTGTAGCTCCCTGATCAAAAGCATCTACCTATGGAATTTGAAAGACTCAATCACTTTTATGCGAAGCATGGCTCATCTGTGGAAAACATATGGTCTAACAATAGACCATCCGCAGTTAAAAACTACAAGATGCGGAAGTTCATGAAGGCTGACTTTGCTCAATTCACTCTTACCAGAAGAGAGCATGACTACATACGAACTCAGGCAGATTTTCATTGCATGAATCCGGAAGAAATATTCCTTATTGCTAGAGTTTTTCAAAACAAGGCAGAGAAGCATCCGAAGATGCAAATAGCTCTTGACAAAGCCAAATCCTTTCTAAAGGACACAGTTTGTGACTTCGCCAAGATCGATGCGGATATCCAACCCACCATCATCAGGAAGTTTGATCTCCCCCCACTAGAACCTCTACCAATGCCCACCTAAGGCTTTGAAGAAAGATCATTAGGCGCAACAAACTTTCCTGAACTTGGGATCATTTTTAAACGGAAGACGGACAACGTCAAATACTTCATTCCAATGAAGGCTATGCACCGCCTGCCCAAGAAACAACTAGACATCTGCAAGACCGCAGTAGAAAGATCAAAGCACACTACTGCTGAAGTCAAGTTTGAAATTTCTGGAAGAATCTCTTGGCTTGAAAATGTCAGAAAATTCTGGTGGATTTTGATCAAGTTCCTCAAACTTGACATCTGAACCGAAGTTAAAGAGGTCACTTAGGGGGAAATTGTTAAAACATAAAAGTGACCCTCTTGAACTAAGGTACGACATTCATCAATCAACCGCAACCGTTCTTCATCAGCAATCATATCAGCATCCGGAGTCAATGAGTCTATAGGATCCGCAGTCTTTGTTATTTCCTTTACTTATCTTTATGTAATGTACTCTATTGTCCAACATGCCTTGCACGGCTGCTTATAGAGTAGTTTATTTCTGAAACTCTATAAATAGAGACTCTTTCTAAAGTATTCAAGTGTGAGTGTGTGAACTCTTAACTTCTTAATACACAAGATTTCTCATTCAACTATCTCTCTTATTTTCTTCAATTCTCTATCTTATTACTCTTCACACTCAAACTGCTACTGGAACATAACCTCTCTTCGGAGCAATTCTTCTAGACTTAATCACTAAACTTGATCTTCCTTACTAACTTGGAGTGAATGCATTCCTTGTTATGAATCAGTTTAAGTGTATTCTTAATATAACAACCGTTGTCATTTATATTTCTTTACTTTCCGCAACTAACTATCTAACTATATTGATGTTGAGCTTTTAGATCCTTTGAGATTAACTATTCCGCATTATACTTGTTCTAACGTTTGTTCAAGTGTTTCTCCAAGTTTTTCTCTTAACACTCTTCCCCTTGAATTGACAGTTCTTCACGATTCTATCGAAGCAACCGCCTGGTCTCCTCCATCTGACGATCCAACATTATTTGAATCATCATTTGTACACCAGCCATTGATATTGGCTCAGGTGCTGCAGCCACAACAGGTATTTGCTCAATCACTGGTGGTTGATTCCTATTCTCGTTTGCATTTCCATCTCCACTTCTTGTTCTTTCCAACTTGATCTATACACCGAATAAGGTGAAATTAGATCCTTATTTACGATAGATATTACGATCTTCCATATCCCTCCAAAACGTTTACATGCTAGTTCTAATATCGTAGATGTACACTTAGAATCCTAAACACGTGAGGTTTCCAGACCCGATCGGCAAAATACCATAGATTCGAACAAATAATATCATATATGGAAAACATATAACATTTAGCACTTAAAGGCATTTTAGGCATCTTTCCTAAAATAAACTAGTCCCTGTGTCAATTTAGGTGTACTACCTAAAATATAATGGACGCACTCAACTCACAATCATCGCTTAGCATTCTAAGTTTAAGTATAGAAATAAATCCATATTCCTAATTCGCTTAAACTAATGCTCTGATACCAACTGTGACGTCCCCAATTTCACAACCAGAAAAGACCGATTTGTTTATGCTTTGTTTTTAAAATCAGAGTAATTGTTTAAAGAAAACTGTTACGGAATTTGTTCCCAAAACAAAATATGATAAAAATTTATCAAAGCATTTCTTAAAGAAAAGTATATATAACAAAATCTCGGGATGTCATGTTCCGATACAGACACATAAGCATAAACAGAACTTACTTTTATTTACACTAATGATTTACATCTCCTTTAATCCCTCAGTGAAATATGTCTTTGTATTGATACCTGTGATACAAAAAAAACTGAGTGGGTCAGGCTTGGGAGCCTGGTGAGCATATAGGGTTTTCAACCCATAGTAATATAATTATTATATTTAATCAGCAAACAATCAACCCAATTACCAATCCCCATTATCTTCTTTATTTCTTGAGGTTTTACCCTAAGAACCAACTTATCCTTCATTCATTCGTTCCTAGGGATTTACCTAAGGAATTGGCATGAAGTCCATTGCTGCCATAATTTATCTATCAGGTACTAAATCGATAGCTATCAGGTGCTAACTCCATAGTCAACAAGGTTCAACTAACAAGCGCTAACTCCATAGACGCCAAGGTTTACTCAACAAGCGCTAACTCCATAGTCGCCAAAGTTTAATCAACGTGCGCGAACTCCATAGTCACCAAGGTTCATCAAATAGGCACGAAGTCACATCGTCGCCAAGGTTTATACAATAGGCGCTAACTCCATAGTCACCAACTATCCCATCTACCCATGTTCTACCCAACATTTTCGTAGATATAAATATATACACAGTTTAAATCATTTAACACCTGTATAAAACTTCAATTCCACACCCATCTCAAATAGACAAATAATATATATACACATAGCACGTATTTCATAGCTAATAATTTGTATTTATGTGTTAGAAGAAACTAACTACACACTCACTTGATTAGACAATGCTCGGATAGCACTACGACTTGTAGAAGTAGTATTCTTCAGTAGATCTGGAAGATCATCACAAAAACCGGGCTCCTCGCGGGCAGGGCTTCGGCTCAGGAATAACGCTCCTCGGGATCTTCGGGACTTCGAAACTTGCTTCGGGACTCGGGAATGATACCGGGGCTTCGGGATATAATTGGCACGCAAAACGATGCAAAACTTAGAAAGAAAGGAAGAAAATTAGCAAGGAAAGTGGATGATCTTCGGTTCTATTTATAGACTGCTGGGTCTAGGATTACGTTGGGCGTAACCTTAAGTACGCTGGGCGTACCAGCCCTTACGCTGGGCGTACTAAACGTCACTGCATGCGTTAGTTGGTGGCACTCGAGTATTGGTCAGGCAACTTGCACCCCTCTGAGTACGCTGGGCGTACTCAAATTACGTTCGGCGTAATTTGACTCGTCAAACTTCTAAATTGTATAACTTTCGCATACGAGCTCCATTTTCGACGTTCTTTATATTCACCAGTAGGTGAGACCATACTCTACAACTTTCATTTAGACTATGTCGGCTAATTTTGAATTTATTTTATTATTTATTTTTAGTAGCCCGGGACAGGAAAACTCCGTTATAAATTCGTAACTTTTTCATCCGACGTCCTTTTTCGCCTATCTTTTTATCGTTTTCACTAATATTAACAAGATCTTCGATTCTTGTTTAGATTGTTTCGGCTAAAAACCGCTCGATCTCAAATCGAGTATTCGGGCTGCATACCCTTATGTCGAAACTTAGAAAAATCATAACTTCCTCAAACGAAGTCAGATTTTGACGTTCTTTTTATGCATGCTCATAGTTTAATGTATTCTACGAATTTCGTTTAGATTGCTAAGGCTAAATATCGTTCTAATGTAAATTCACTTTTTACGTCGCGCTGTGTCGTGCCAGTTCTGTCGCGAAACTTCGACATGTCATAACTTCTTCGTTATAACTCGGATTTCGGCGTTCTTTATATGTACGGAATCCTTGTAACATATACTACAACTTAGTTAAGATTATTCATTCTAAATAATCTTCCATCAGAATTTTTTTTACGCTTATCGTCTCTAAATTAACTAGCCCTGATCTACGGGCGTTACATCTTACTGGTTTGTTTTCTTATAATTGTCGTATCTTTTGCATACGAACTCCGTTTTTGACGTTCTTTATAATTTTGGAAATAGTAGAACATGTACCATGAGATTAGAATGTTTTATTTGCTCACAACTGCTTAATATCAATTTTTAGTTTTTCAGACGTATTAACAAGGGTTGCAGTTTGTGCTTTGTGATTCGTTTGAGATTTTCTACAAATGAAAGTAAGTATCTTATAATAGTTGTAATGATACTACATATTTTTCAAAATATGAATTTAAGTTCAATAGTTCATATTACAAAGAGGCTGACGATGAACTGATTGTCTACAGTTTTAGCCCTAAATTGCGAGATGTCACATTACCTCCTCGTTAAAAGAATTTTGTCACATTATTATTAAGTTCTAGATTATTTTGTTCCACTATCATTTCATTCTACTAGTGAAGGGAGAACCTTTGAACAATTGCGGGTACTTTTGTTTCATCTAATCCTCACGTTCCCATGTAAACTCCGGCCCTCTACGAGAGTTTCATCGGACATTTACTATAGCTATGCGATTTTGTTTTTAGGATTTTGATTTCTTGGTCTGTGATCTCCACCGGTTCCTTCACGAAGTGAATTTTAGTGTTGACGTGGATCTCATCGAGAGGAATTACAAGGTTCTCATCAGAGAGACACTTGTTGACATTACACAAGTGGGAGGTATCGTGAACTTTGCTGAGTTCTTGAGGTAACTTGAGTTTGTAAGCCACTGGACCAACCCCATCTAGGATTTTAAAGGATCCGATGTATCGAGGATTTAGTTTACCTCATTTTCCAAATCTAATGACACCTTTCCATGGCGCTACCTTTAGTAGGGCACAGTCTCTTACTTTGAATGTTAATGGTTTACGACTCATGCCAGCATAGCTTTTCTGACGACTAAGTGCAGCCTTTAATCGTTACTTTATCTAAACGATCTTCTCCTTTGTTTCATGAATGATCTTAGGAACAGTTAGTAGAGTATCTTCAACATGATTTTTAAGTATTTCTAACTTCTGCCCAACATATCAGAGAAAGACATCTATGCTTGTATATTGCCTCGAATGGAGCGACCTTTATGCTTGGGTGATAACTATTGTTATATGAAAACTCAAATATTGGTAAGTGAGTATCCCATGCATTACTGAAGTCTATCACACAAGCATGGAGCATGTCTTAAAAAGTATAATTGCTCTTTCACTGAGTCCATCCATTTGAGGTTGATATGTGTAACATCCAGGACTCAGGTATACCTTGTGAACCCTAATATTTGAGCAATTGTCCATACTGGTCCTTAATAAAGAAAAGGTGGTAGGCGGGTACGGGGGGCATACTAGAGTGTACGCTCAACGTACTTGTGTGCGTGCTTAATCACAGGGAGTCGCCTAGTTCGCAGGGAGTACCATAGAATACGTTAGGCGTACTAGGCCCAGAATGAAACCCTCATTCTTGTAGCTAGAGAGTGTCTTTGAGAGCTTGTTGGTGTGTTCTTGAATTAGAAGTGGAAATGAAGCTTTGAAGAAGAAGGGGTGAGAGCCTAGGAACTTGGATCTTAGCTTAGCAGTGTGGGAAGCTTCATTTGGAGGTATAAAGCTTCAAGCTTTCTTACTCTTTTGTTTTATGCTTATGTTTTAGGTGTTTTAGGGTTTTTGTCCCCAAAGTTGATGGCGTTTTGAGTGGATGAGCCCCAAGAATCCGAGATATATCCCTTGTTAGTGTATTTGGTGTTATAGGGTCATTAAAATCCAATCTTGGTCATTTAGATCTGCCCATGCATGAGATATGAACTTTAGGAAGAAAAAGGATGAAGGTTTTCTGTGTTTTTATCCAAAGCACCCATGCAAGGCAAAAAGTCTTCGACTTTATGGATTAAGAGACATTAGGGAGTCAATATCTGAATTTTGAGCCAAAGTCATAACTGATTAAGACTATAAGTGAGAAAAGTGTAAAACTAGGATGTACGTTGGGCGTAAATCCTAGTATGCGGGGCGTAGGGGTCAAGCAGCCCGATGGCTACGTAGCTGACGAGTACGCCCACCGTAAGGAGGTGGTACGCGCCATGTACTTGCAACCATTGACTTTTGTTGACTTTTAGGGTTTGGTCAACGAGTGGACTTTTAGGACTCACGGAGGGGTAAAATGGTCTTTTACCCCTCTGTGAGAGCATAGGGAGGGTTTTTCTGGACTTATGAGTGTTGTTATTAAATAGAGACATTTTTTGTGTGTATTAGGCGGAGGCTAGGCTGGTGATATGAGTTTAAGACTACCCGATTGTTGACAGGTGAGTCTTCTCACTATACTTTGCCTAGAGTACTAATTATGTGTGACCAGAGGGGTTTATGTGCTTGCCTAAGTTAATCATTTTATGTGTGATATGTGTTGTTTGTTATATTGTGTGATATTTAGACCGGACCGGAGGGTCCAACGAACTATGCTATAGTATGACCGGACCGGAGGGTCCCACAAACTATAAGACCAGAAGGTCCTCACTTAGACCGGACCGGAGGGTCCAACGAGTAGTTAGACCGAAGGGTTCTCACCCAGACCGGACTATAGGGTCCAACGAGCCATGGGACTGGAGGGTTCCACTGAGACACATCAGACCAGAGGGTCCTAGCGAGTTGTAGCCTCGAGTGGCTAGTATGTGTATGTGGAAGTTTGAGGAACTTACTAAGCATTCGTGCTTACCGTGTAATGTGCTATGTGTTTCAGGTACCTCAGAGGATCACGGGAAGGCACCGGCATGATTGTACACACACTGTTGAGATGGAGTTATGCCATGGATCCTAGATTTGATTCAATGTTTTGAAAACTTTGTTAAATTGATATTTGGTGTTTTGATAATATGACATGTGTTTTATGAGATTTAAAAATGAAATTTTTGGTTGTTACAAGTTGCTATCTGAGCCTTGGTTTGAGGGATTCGGATACACCTTCGAGTATGTTTGGACTCAAACTGAGGATTTGAGAAAAGTTTTCAAAAGAATCGATTTTTCTAAAAATGAGTAAGAGATTTGAAAAGAAAGTGGATAAATAATAATCTGTACAATCAGCCAACGCTCGAACGGTGATTTCCCAAAATACCCTTACTTTATGTTTTACGAGCAATTATGAGATATGTTATGCATGCTAGAGAGTAGGATAGGTGTTTCATAATTTAGGACTAAAGTGGCCTGATTTGTGATCCCTTATCCTAGGGGTTTTCCATATGTGGTTTGCTTGAGTGCGAATAGGGAGCATGAATGATTTAATGATAGATCTTCTATGATAGTGGTCGATGTATGACGAGATATAGAGTACTTGTGAGCTAGGATCCTAGGAGGAGGACTTGGGATGAACACAGATGCGGTGTGGAAGGTAGTATTGGGCCCGTACTATTGGAAACAGCGGAACAGTGAACAGCCCAAGTAAGAATCCTTAGGGTGCTAGAGGTCGATTAGAAGAGAGTGATCGAGTGTGGGTAATCTCGGTCGAGTCTCTGATTATTTGTGTTGTGTTTCAGAGACATCATGGTAGTTATGCGCCACAACGCTAGAGGCAGTGGTACTCGTGGTACTAGTGACGAGGAGATTCGCAAGATGATCCACGAGGAGGTGGTCGTAGCCATTCGAGCAGAGATACCGGAGACGTTTAGATCGCTTGGGAGCGAAGGATTGGTGGAAGTTTGTGACAGCTGATTTCACTCCTGCAGAGCTCACCACAGTGACTTGGGAGAGGTTCACTACGATGTTCTGTGATGAGTATGCTCCTCTGGTGAAGAGGGAATGGTTGGCCCAGGAGTTCTTGTCCCTCAAGCAGGGAACAAAGTCTGTGATAGTGATTACGAGGATATTTCATGAGAGGGTGTTGTTTTGCCCCGAGCACGTGTCTTTCGAGCAGGCATGTATGAGCTGATATTTGAGTATACTGAGGAGAGATATTCGTGAGTTCGTGGAAAAATCGACATACCGGACATTTTCCGAGCTCTAGGAAACTGCTCGGAAGAGGGAGATTGAGCTAGAGACTCAGACCAAGGAGGAGGCGGAGTCTCAGATGAGGGATAGGCGGCTGGCACTGTCTCAGCCGACAGTCAAGCGGGCAAAGCCTGCTGATTCGATGTCTGGAGCCCAGAAGGGCCATGCTTGTGGGAAGTGCGGCAAGACTCATGATGGGATGTGCAGAGCAGGTGTGTGCTACAAGTGTGAGAAAGAGGGGCATATCGCGAGGAATTTCCCCAAGGGATTTTCGGTTTGCTTTCACTACAACGATACGGGCCATCAGAAGGCCGAGTGCCCACAACTATTGCGGGGATCAGCAAAGGGATCTGGCCCTGCTGTTACACGCGCTACAGAGAGTCGGCCAAATAAGACCAAAGTGTCGAGGGCTCGCGGGACAACCTTTCAGTTGACTGCAGAGGATGTCCGCGCAGCACCCGATGTTGTGGCTGGTATGTATTCTTTTATTATTTTGTCCTTGAGATATATTGTGCTTATTCTATGATATGTGTAGGTACTTTTCTTGTGATTTCTGAACCTGCTTTGGTATTATTTGTTTCGGGTGCGAGTCGATCCTTCATGTCGTTAGCGTTTAGTCGTCACATTAGCATCCAGTGAGAGGCGTTGAGTCAACCTCTACGAGTTTCCATAGCCGAAGAGCGCGATATTTTTGCTACTGATGTGATTCGGGGATGTATACTTGATATTTTCGGTGTTGAGTTTCCGATAGATCTGGTACCGATGGCGATAGGAGATGTCTGTGTCATTGTGGGCATGGACTAGTTGAGTCGATTTGGAGCTGTTATAGACTGCGAGTGTCAGTTGGCGACCATACGAGACCCTAGTGGAGGAGTGCTTATAGTGTATGGAGAGGGTACCTGATCTGGATCGGCATTTTGCTCGGCTGCTAGAGCGAGACATAGTTTACAGCAGCGTTGTAGGGGCTTTGTAGCGTATGTGATGGATACTCGAGTTTCTGATGGGAGATCGAGTAATGTCGCTGATGTTCCGATAGTGAGTGAGTTCCCGGATGTTTTCCCCGAGAAGTTGTCGGGTGTGCCTCTTAAGAGGCAGGTAGAGTTCCGTATTGATTTGATTCCGGGGGCGGCGCCTATTTTCAAGGCACCCTACCGCCTTGTGCCGCCAGAGATGTAGGAGTTGTCCTCAGAGCTCCAAGAGTTATTGGGGAAGGGTTTTATCCGGCCGAGTAGTTCGCCGTGGAGAGCAGCGATCCTTTTTGTCAAGAAAAAAGATGTTTCACACCGGATGTGCATTGATTACCAGGAGTTGAACAAGTTGACGGTAAAAAACGGTTCTCCACTATCGAGGATCGACGATTTGTTCGATCAGTTGCAGGGTGCGTCTTGGTTTTCCAAGATTGACTTGAGATCTGGGTATCATCAGATAAGGGTGTGTGACGAGGATATTCAGAAGACAACCTTTAGGAATCATTATGAGCATTACGAGTTCCTGGTGATGCCTTTTGGGCTCACCAATGCACCGACAGCGTTCATGGATCTCATAAATCGGGTGTGCAGGCCTATGTTGGATCGATCGTTGATCGTGTTTAATGACGATATCTTGGTGTATTCATGATCTAGAGAGCATCAAGATGAGCATTTGAGAGAGATTATTGGAGTGTTGAGATCAGAGAGGCTATATGCCAAATTCTCCAAGTGCGATTTCTGGTTACGAGAGATCCGGCTCTTGGGACACCTTGTTAATCAGAATGGGATTTTGTTCGATCTAGCCAAGATTGAGGCTGTTATGAATTGGGAAGTGCCGAGATCCCCCACCGAGATCAAGAGTTTTCTAGGGCTGGCTGGCTACTATCGGAGATTCTTCAGAGATTTCTCCAACATTGCAGTTCCACTCACCAGATTGACCCGGAAGGGTGTTACTTTTACTTGGGGTCCCGAGGAGCAGACCTCATTTGAGACTCTTCGCCAGAGATTATGCGAAGCTCCGGTGTTAGCCCTTCCTGAGGGGATAGAGGACTTTGTAGTCTATTGCGATGCATCTATACTGGGTTGGGTGCAGTGCTCATTCAGAGAGGGCACGTGATAGCGTATGCTTCGAGGCATTTGAAGCCTCATGAGACGAGGTATCCCACCCACGATTTGGAGCTGGGGGCGGTGGTGTTCGCCATCAAGATCTGGCACCATTACATGTACGGGGTTCAGTGTACCATATACACGGACCACAAGAGCTTGAAATATCTGATGGATCAGCCCAACCTGAATATGTAGCAGAGGAGGCGGTTGGATGTGGTAAGAGATTATGACTGTGAGATTATGTATCATCCAGACAAGGCTAACGTGGTGGCCGATGCCTTGAGCCGCAGGGTGGAGAGTGCCCCGATTCGAGGTACATGCATGAGGATGACAGTGATGACTCTGGTATTGGATACCATTCGAGTGCGGGTGATTGGACAGGTATCCGAGTTTGTGATAGCTAGCCAGGGGCTTATGACCTTTCGAGGGAGGATTTAGGTGCCCTATACGGGCAGAGCACATAGCATACTGATGGAGGAGGCGCACAGATCGAGATTCTCGATCCATCCTGGGGCCACCAAGATGTATTTGGACATGAAGATGGATTACTGGTGGCCTTGTATGAAGAGGCATGTTGCGTGGGTGGTTGAGAGGTGCTTGACCTGCCGACGGGTCAAGGCAGAGCACTAGCGTCCACATGGTCTATTGCAGCCTCTGGAGATTCCCTAGTGTAAGTGGGAACAGATCGCTATGGACTTCATTACCAAGTTACCGAGGACTGCGCGTGGATTTGACATGATTTGGGTGATTGTGGACCAACTGACGAAGAGTGCTCACTTCCTTGCTATCAGTGAGAGCTCTTCCATAGAAAAATTGGTTGAGATCTATGTGAAAAATTGGTTGCATGTCATGGTGTACTGATATCTATTGTGTCAGATGGAGACGTGAGTTTCACTTCCAGGTTTTGGAAGAAATTTCATGAGGAGTTGGGTATGCGATTGCCCTTCAGTACTGCGTATCACCCACAGACGGACAGGCAGAGCGAGTAGACGATTCAAACGCTCGACGACATGTTGTGTGCCTGTGCCCTGGACTTCAGAGGAAGTTGGGACACCTACATACCATTGGATGAGTTTTCTTACAACAATAGCTACCATTCGAGTATTGGTATGCCTCCCTATGAGCTCTTGTATGGGAGGAGATGTTGAATCCCCATTTTCAAGGGAGAAGTAGGGCAAAGGGTAATTGATAGCATGGAGATCGTGTTGAAGACGACTGAGCAGATTCAGCAGGTCAGACAGAGGTTACTAACGGCTCAGAGTCGCCAGAAAAGTTATGCGGACAGGCGACGATCCGAGCTTGAGTTCCATGTTGGATATTTCGTTCTCCTGAAGGTTTCCCCATGGAAGGGGGTGATCTGATTCAGGAAGCGAGGAAAGTTAGACTCCCGATACATCGACCCTTTCAGAGTGACCACCAGATTGGGCAAGGTAGCGTACTAGCTGGAGCTACCTGCAGAGTTGGGTCAGATTCACAACACTTTCGACATATCTCGGTTAAGGAAGTGTATAGCCGATGAGACGACAGTGGTACCACTAGAGGATATTCAGGTGGATGCAGGCCTTAATTATGTTGAAACACCGATTATGATTCTGGATCGAAAGGTAAAGGTTCTAATAAACAAGGAGGTGCCCTTGTTCCAATTTCAGTGGTAGCATCGGAGAGGGTCCGAGCTGACTTGGGAGTCAGATTCGGAGATGCAGGAGCAGCATCCAGATTTATTCGCGGAGCATGACTTCGAGGGCGAAGTCTGATTCTAGTGGGGGAGAATTGTAACATCCAGGACTCAGGTATACCTGGTGAACCCTAATCTTTGAGCAATTCACCATAATGGTCCTTAATAAAGAAAAGGTAGTATGTGGGTACACGGGGCGTACTAGAGTGTACCCTCAGTGTACTCGTGGGCGTGCTTGATCGCGGAGAGTCTCCTAGTATGCAGGGCGTACAATAAAGTATGTTGGGCATACTAGGCCCAAAATGAAACCCTATTTCTAAGTGAGCCCCTATTTAAAGAACGTTACGGCCTCCTTTTTGGCCACCATTTCCAGAGACTTGTCCATCCAAAAACCCTAACCCTCATTCATGTAATTAGAGATTTCCTTTGAGAGCTTGTTGGTGTGTTCTTGAGCATTAGAAGTGGAAAGGAAGCTTTGAAGAACAAGGACTGAGAGCCCAGGTACTTCGATCTGAGCTTAGCAGTGTAGAAAGCTTCATTTGGAGGTATAAAGCTTCAAGCTTTCTTACTCTTTTGTTTTGTGCATATGTTTGGGGTGTTTTAGGGTTTTTGTCCCCTAAGTTGATGGCTATTGAGAGGATGAGCCCCAAGAATTCGAGATATGTCCCTTGTCAGTGTGTTTTGTGTAATAGGGTCATAAAAATCCAATCTTGGTCATTTAGATATGCCCATGCATGAGATATGAACTTAATGAAGAAAAAGGATGAAGGTTTTGTGTGATTTTATCCAAAGCAGCCATGCAAAGGCAAAAAGTCTTTGACTTTATGGAATAAGAGACATTCGGGAGTCCAGATCTGTCTTTTGAACCAAAGTCTTAACCGATTAAGACAATAAGTGAGAAAAGAGTTAAAGTGGGATGTACGATGGGCATAAATCCCAGTACGCAGGGCGTAGGGGTCAAGCAGCCCGATGGCTACGTAGCAGACGAGTGCGCCCAGCGTAAGGAGCTGGTACGCGTCGCGTACGCGCGAGCATTAACTTTTGTTCATATTGAGGGTTTGATCATCGAGTGGACTTGTGGGACTCATGGAGAGGTAAAATAGTTTTTTACCCTTCTGTGAGAGCATAGGGAGGGTTTGTCTGGCCTTATGAGTGTTGTTACTAAATAGAGACATTTGTTGTGTGTATTAGGCGGAGGCTAGGCTGGTGAACGAGTTTGAGACTACCCGATTGTTGACAGGTGAGTCTTCTCACTATACTTTATGTAGAGTGGTAATTATGTGTGACCAGAGGGTTTTATGTGCTTTCTTGAGTTATGCATTTTATGTGCGATATGTGTTGTGTATTATATTGTGTGATATTTAGATCGGACCTGAGGGTCCAACGAATTGTGCTATATTATGACCGGACCAGAGGGTCCAACGAACTACAAGACTGGAAGGTCCTTACTTAGACCAGACCAGAGGGTCCAATGAGTAGTGAGACCAGAGGGTTCTCACCCAGACTGGACCAGAGGGTCCAACGAGCCATGGGACTGGAGGGTTCCACTGAGACACATCGGACCAGAGGGTCCTAGCGAGTTGTAGCCTCGAGTGGCTAATATGTCTATGTGGTATTTTGGGGAACTCACTAAGCATTCGTGCTTACCGTGTAATGTGTTATGTGTTCCCGGTACCTCAGAGGATCGTGGGAAGGCACCGGCATGATTGTACACACACTGTTGAGATGGAGTTATGTCATGGATCCTGGATTTGATTCAATGTTTTGAAAACTTTGCCAAACTGATATTTGGTGTTTTGATAATATGACATGTGTTTTATGAGATTTATGAAATTTTTGCTTGTTACAATATGCAGTACTCATGTTGAGTTTGGTTCCTAGGGACCTCTGTAATGGTTTCCAAAATCTGAAGTGAATATGCTACCTCAATCTGAGATAGTAGATACTGGGACACCATGCAGTCTGACTATTTCCTTGAGGTAGGTCCTGGTGACTTTCTCCATCTTGTTAGTTTCTTTGATGACTAGGAAGTGGGCGCACTTGGTTAAACGGTCAACCACTTTCCCAATGGTGTCATAACCGCTTGAAGTTCTTGGCAACTTCTTTATCAAGTTCATGGTTACTTTTTCCCCACTTATATTATGGGATTGGCAGTTATTGTAGTAGACTAGATGGCTTCTGGTACTCTACTTTGACTTTCATGTAAGTCAAGCATTTACTAACATAGGTGGCAATCCCTGCCTTCATGTTGGGCTACCAATAAAGCTTCTTGATATCAAGAGACATCTTATCTTATATGGGATGTAACGAATATCTTGACTTATGAGCTTCATTTAAGACTAAACTCTTGACTTCAACAAACTTTGGCGTCCAAATTTGGTTCATGAAATATCATGTTCCGTCTTCCTTGAGGTCGAATTGCTTGTCCATCCCTCGTAGGTTTTCTTCTACGATATTATTGGGTTTGAGCGCTTCCAACTAAGAGTCTCGAATTTGGGTAGTGATATTGGTGTGGATTGATAGGGTTAAGGCTTTTATACAAATTGATGTTGCTCGTTCTTTCCTTCTTAAAGCTTCTGCTATGAGATTTTCTTTACCAGGATGATAACGAATTTCGCATTCGTAACCATTTAGCAATTCGACCCACCTATCTTGTCTCATGTTGAGCTCCCTCTGATCAAATATGTTTTGAAGGCTTTTTGTGGTTGGTGATCATGATAAACATCGTCCCGTATAGGTAGTGTCTCCAAATCTTTAAGGAAAACACTACAGCTCCCAGCTCTAAGTCGTTGGTAATGTAGTTTGCCACGTTTGGCATAATTTGTCTGGATGCATATGTAGTGACTTTATTCCTTTGCATTAGTATACATCATAAACCTTGGTGAGAGGCCTCGTAGAATAATACAAAGCCATATGTTCCCTCTGTAGTATACAAAATTAGTGTACTGCACAACAATTGTTTCAATTTTTCGAAGACAGACTCTGATCTGTCTCCCCAATCTAACTTTTGGTCCTTCTGGGTTAGAGAGGTTAGAGGCTTGGCTATTTAGGATAAATTCTCGATGAATCTCCAATAATAGCTCACAAGCCCTAGGAATTGGCGTACTTCAGTTGGTTTCGTTGGTGCATTCCAATCCTATACCGCTTCGATCTTTGCACGAACAACATGAATCCTTTTTCTACTGACCACATGACCAAGGAAATGCACTTCGTTAAACTAGAACTCACATTTAGAGAAATTTTCATAGTGTTTCTCCTTTATTAACAATTCCAAAATTAACTATAAGTGTTGGACATGTTCTTCCTTGGTTCGTGAATATATCAATATGTTGTTGATGAAAAAAATCATGAATTTATCCAAGTAGGTTTTTCACATCCAATTGGTATGGTCCATCAATACGGCTAGTGCGTTGGTCAGTCCAAATGTCATAACCATAAATTCGTAGTAACCGTACCGAGTTCTGAATGTCGTCTTTGGAATGTATACTTCTTGCACTCTGAGTTGATGGTAATCGGATCTTAGATCAATCTTTGAGTAGCAGTAGGATCCTTATAGCTGATCGAATAGGTCATCGGTCGTTGGGAGTGGATATCGGTTTTTGATGGTGAGTTTGTTCAACTCTCGATAGTCGATGCACATCCTGAACGATCCATCCTTCTTTTTGATAAAAAAAATACCGGAGCTCCCTATGGAGAGAATATTGGTCGGATAAAGCCTTTATTAAGAACTTCATGGAGTTGACTGGATAGTTCTTTCATTTTCGATGGAGACAGACGATAAGGAGATCTTGTGACCGGTGCTGCACCTAGGATTAGGTCGATTCGAAATTCGACATGTCTGACTGGAGGTAGTCCAGGTAGATACTCTGGAAATAATATTGGGTAGTCACACACTTGCGGTATCTATTTCATTTCCTTACCCTTTCCTTGCATATCCATCACGTGGGCCATGAAAGCGAAGCATCTCTTATGCAAACATCTTTTTGCCTTCATGTAAGAGATGATTCTTAGATTCTTTCCAAATTTATCTGTGTAAATCACAAGAGATTTGCTGTTGGGAAAAGGTAGTCAGATGGCTTTTCCGTAACATCAAATATCTGCTCGATGAAGTGATAACCAACCCATTCTGATGATCACATCGAAACTTAAAATGGTCATACGTATTAGGTTGATGTGAAATACATGGTTATTCAGGAAGAAAAGGTATGTAGTGAGTATTTATAAGGTGCTTTGTAATTGGACATTTGATACTTCAACTCTGTAAGCTTCGTTACATTTGCATAATTTATGGTTAATCATGCTTGTAAACTGATGGGAAATAAAGATTTTATCGGCACCAGTATCAAATAATACGAAACCATATATATTGTTGATAGGAAACATACCACTAACCATAGTTGGTTCCTAACGAGCATCTCCAGCACCTATCACAAATGCTCTTACTTGGCCACCCTGATTCTTCAGTTTCGGGAAGTCCTTCTGGAAATGCCCTGGTTTATTGCATTCGAAGAAATTTTGGCTTCCTACTACAGCATGGGTTGAGGTTTCATTATTTAGGGTCTTTCTGTAGTACTTAGAGGTGTGACATCTCAGGTTATAGATGATGCAGACCATGCAGTTTCTAACACAATGGAAATTGCACTTGGTACAGTGGGTAAATTTCTAGAGTAGGGCTTTGATGGGGAATGAGTGTTTGTGATTGTGGCGTACACAGCCACAGATTCTGGAGTGGGTTTGCAATGCTTCAAGTTTCCCTTTGACTTGCCATGTAACTTCCTTTTTCTACCCCATGTTTGGTTCTTTTCTGTTTGTAGGGCATGGTACCCTAACAAATACACTACTCAGTCAATTGATAGGCTAATTACTTAGCACTATCAAAGGTGGTGGGTCTGAATGCACTAACCAATCCATAAACAAGTGAAGCTAATCCCCATATGTACCTTTCAGTCTTTTTATATTCCGGTTCACTAACTCTGGGCAAAGTTTTATGTGGTCGTTAAATCGGGAGGTGTAGGTAGTCACCTCTGATCCCTTCATTGTGAGATTCCAAAGCTCTTGCTCCAGATCTTGGACTTCCTTTGAGTACAGTACTCCTCGATCATCATGTTTTTTATTATTTCCCAGCCCATGGCATAAGCTGCATCGATTCGTATGGACTTGGAATGATTATTCCATTAAGTCAGGGCGGAATCGATCAACGTACATGTATCATATTTGACTTGGTAGTCCTTAGTGTAAAACTGATACAAAATATTGCCTCCATCTTCTCTATCCAGTGGGAGAGACTGACAGCTCATTCCATGCCGAAGAAGGATTGGGGTTCGCAACCCATGAAATGATTGTATGAACAAGGTATGGAATTATTTTGGTTAACAATAGGAGTGCCACCACCATTTCCAAGTTCTTAAAGTTTTCATTCAGGGTAGCCTCATATACAGCTAAGGTCATGGAAATCCCGTGGGCAAGTAGGGTCTGCATTACAGTGGGATCTACTTGAAATGGTGGGTTTGAGGCATTGGTAATTGATGGGCTTTCAGTGGTCCCAACTGGATTTGCTTTGGAGTTTGGAGTTTCTCTCGAAGTTTGGGTTACCGGTGGTGCAACTCCTAGAGTGACTCGAGGAGTTAGTGGTGGAGGAACTAGCGGACTATTCCATGGAGGCATCGTCCTAACATGTTTAGACGGTTCTTTTTAGGTTATTTTACACTATGTAGTCATATACAAGTATGTATAATATAGTGTATTAGTGTAACTTGTTCCTGAAATCCTAAAGATTTCCAAATTGTAGAAAGTGATTGATTCTAGAAATCCTACAAATTTCCAATTTGTAGAGGGTGATCGATTCTTTCCGAATTATACAGTGAGAATTGAAATCCTACCAATTTTAAACGATAGAGAGAGAAGTTTGGAGACTACTGAATGATTTATTGGAAACTATGGGTCTCTCTGCTACGACGGTAGCGGAGATATTGGTTCTTTGTTCTTCTGTCAGTTTATGTAAACTAGGAAAATCTGAACATTATCCTGGATTTTTAAGTACTTTTATGATTTTTAAAATGTATGTGTTATTTATAAGTATTCTAAGGTATTAGGTTTCTATAGCAAATCTTGACAACATCCTTCAATCTTTAAAGCTCTCAACCATTGAAGTTTGCCAAACTCCTTGCTCAAGGTTGGTTGTGCACCGACCCAACCATAAATAACATAGGCATACATTCCAGTTCTATTTTTGGTATGGCTTATGTACGGTACTAATCTTAGTTGAGGCTTTTGACCTAAAGGGTTTAGATGGTAATTTTAGTTAAAGGTATGTTAGAATTTCATTGAGTTTTCTCATTGCGAGTCAGAGTATTTATAAAACTCTTATATATTATTGTTGGTGAGGTTTTTAGTATTATTAGTTTTTGTTTTGTACTCCAAGACTATCAAGTATGTATGAGGGCCAGACAAGAAGCACTGGAGGGCATGATCATTTTAGCATATAGTTGTTCTGAAATCCAGCAACCCAAGCGACCCTTCAAACAAGTTACCTCTCCTATAAATAGTCCAGGAGTAGGGTAATTAATAATATTACTTTTATTAGGATCATGTTGCTATAGTTGTATTCCTCTTTCGAGGATACGAGTTCTCTATAGCCAATTTAGCTTTGATACCAATCTGTCATCCCCCCCCGACCGAGGCGGCAGAACATGTCAAGCTCTGCGACTTAGTTCATGGATCACAAGTAAACTGAATATATAGCACAATTACAACAATAATAGTATACTACATGAATTA
The DNA here is from genome assembly GCF_002870075.4 of Lactuca sativa. Classification (NCBI taxonomy): domain Eukaryota; kingdom Viridiplantae; phylum Streptophyta; class Magnoliopsida; order Asterales; family Asteraceae; genus Lactuca; species Lactuca sativa. The sequence goes on from NC_056627.2 coordinate 242,011,695, forward strand.
CAAGCTCAAAATTACCTCAAGAACTCAATAATGTTCATGATACCTTCCACGTGTGTAATCTCAAAAAGTGTCTAGCTGATAAGAACCTCGTCACTCCGTACGATGAGATCCAGGTCAACACTAAGCTTCACTTTGTGGAGGAACCAGTGGAGATCATGGATCGGTAAATCAAAAGCCTCAAAGCAAAGTTGTATACATAGACTAAAATTCTAATGGAACTCTTGTAGAGGGCTAGAGTTACATGGGAGCGCGAGGATCAAATGAAACAAAAGTGTCCATAATTGTTTGGTGATGCTCCCTCTACTAGTGGAATGACTTAATGACAACACAAAGTAGCCTAGAAATTAATAATTTCGGGATGAAATTCCCTTAAAGGGGAGGTCATGTGACATCCCGGAATTTAGGTCATACACTAGATAAATGTGTTCAGTTTTAGTGAATCTAATTTAATTACAGTAAATATGTTTGTAATCTAATGTAATTACAGTAAATCTGTTTGTAATCTAACTCATTTAGTTTTGTGAATCTAATTTAAACTAAATGAGTTCATTTCAAATATTATTAGATGTCAAATGATACCTTACTTCCAAATGTGTAAACTGTCAAACAAATTAAACAACTCAAACTGCAATACTAATTAATGCGTCTGAAAAACATAAATTTAGTATTAAGCCATTTTGAGCGAAACAAAAATTAAAACCTTATAGTACATGTTCCCCTGTTTCTGAAAATAAAAGAACGTCCAAAAGATATGACTATTTTAAGAAAACAGACAGTAAAACATTTTTTTCTTTAATCGCGTAAAACCGAATCGATCCGTTGAGGCAGTTACACACCTCCGATGGAAATTTCGAGGGCGTTTTTGGACTGAAGCTGTAGCCTAATATTTAATTTCATACTCAAAGTATTTTTAACAAAAGTATTTGCGATAATCGAAATATCGAGCATCACGGGCTATTTAGACGCGAAACTTTAAACACGATTTCCCGAAGTTCCGTAACTCGAAAAATTAATCCGTTTGAGTTTTTGGAATCCTTGAATTAAAATCTATCTATCGCCACATTCGAAAAAAATTCTCGACATTCGGATCCCGATGCACCCGATTATGAGTGTGTTTGAGCACTTCAGGAGGATGTAGCCCAAATGTGGGGCCCACAAGATTAGAAATCAGATTTTCTTCCACCTTATGACTCCCCATGTGCTCTCTTTCTCCCCATTCCCTCTCCCTCTTGCTTGCACTCCATCTAAATGGTATAAGGTATGGTTTAGGATGTGATTGAAGGGATGGCCTCAAATAAGGGTATGTGTATGGGGGTTGGCACAATAAATAGAGTGCATTAGGAGCTCATAACACACCACAACCACCGGCTTCTCTTCTACCTCTCTCAATCTCAATTTATCTATAAACTCTATCCATATATTGCTCGGTATAAACACACAACACCACCAACACACCACCATTCCACCATCCAAAAGCCACCCTACCACGACCTTATAATCCCTCCTTAAGCCCCACCTCCAGCCAACTCTCCCCCTCATCAGAAACTCCTCCAAAAAAGAAGAGAAAACCGGTGACAACAGCCACCAAAACTCCCCCTGCCACCTCCCTCTTGCACCCATTTTTTCCACTGTTATCAACCACCACAGCCTACTCCCTTCCTCCCCTTCGTATTCCCAACCAAAAGAAAGCTAGAAGGAAGCAGTTGAAGGCCACCAAAGCAGCCTCCTGCTGCCGATCGCCACCCTCTACCATTGTCATCCAAAAACCACCACCAGCATCGACTATTGTGTTGTGCTATTGTGCTACTATTAAACACCTTCCCCTCTCTCCCTCCCGTTGTGTAGCTGCCGGAAAAACGAGGATGAAATGAGGAAACAAGCCCTGTCACCCTCCTGCATTCATTAGAACTCCTGCTGCTGCCATCTTCGGAGCCCACTGCATCCTTGTGGTAAGCCTCCTCCACCTCCTTTACACTTTTCATTTTCTGGTTTGTAGCCCTTCGTTGATCGATCAGAAGCCACATGACCATTTAAATGTTTGTGTGTGTATGGTGTTCGACGGGAAAACTAGAGGTATTAACCTCCTGTTAACCAAATTTCCTTTCCATTTAATTGAATCGAACCCCCAACTCTAAAATCCTTACAATTCAAATCCTAAACCAATGAAACTTCATTTAAAATGTGGAAAACCTACCCTTGTGGTGGAAAAATTCTTTCAAATGAATCCATGGTTTTAATTAAAAAAATTTAAAATTTTAGTTTTAAATAATATTGATTTATGTTGCATTAAATAGACTTTACATTAAAGAAATTTTTAGAAATTATTAAATAACTTTTAATTTAAATAAAATTTTAAAATAAAATTTTGGAAGATATTAAATTTAATTTTTTTTAGACAAAAATTTATTTGAATAAATTTTGATTTAAATAACTTGTGATTAACAAAACTTTGGAAATTATTAAATAAGTCATTTACTTATCTAAAATACCAAATACCCTCCTCATATTAATTTATGTTAACATTTCCTTAGGAAACTAAATTTATCTCGGAGTATCGTGTTCACGACAATACCTCCTGGTTCTCGCATCCATTCTCGAAAACAAATCAACAATCACACTTTAAAGTGAGAGTTATGGTCCTTCTTTTATCTATTTTTGGAGTAGAATACATGTACTACTTATGCTAGATAATACAAAGTACACATACCATATTATTTTATAAACCATAACTTGTTTATAAATTACTGGTTTAACTTTTATATGTCACAAACACATAAACTAGTTTTAAACTTCAATATTCTCATATGTTGTGTTGTTAAAATATTAACACTCTTAAAGATAACATATGCCTTTTTACTATGAAGTTATACAAGAAACATATTTTGTTATAAAATCTAGTGTCTTATGCTTTAAATACATGCCAAACATACTCGACTTATATAAACTTTATACAATGAAATTCATTATGCCTCGTGACTTAATCAGAATTAAGTTAGGACTGAGAGCTATTCACATACTTTTTAGTTAAGGGCTTTTTAATGAGACGTTATTCATTAGCTGAGTCTAAACACTTAGCATACCCACACTACTATAACCGTTAATCTTCGGAGCGAGATACATATGTATACATCTATACGGGGTTGACACCCCCACATGCAGTTGCTAGCTACAACCTTGAACAATCAATCAAAGTGGGTGATGGGTGTCTACGATCGTTACTGCAACATACAATGAAGCGTTGTAGTAGAGTACACTCAGTCACATAGTTTTGGATATAGAACTCACTATAAACATTAATTTTGATCTCTCTCTCTCTCTCTCTATCTCTCTCTCTCTCTCTCTTACTACAACTCATAAACTTGATTCTTTCAAAACCGTTTCTAAGCGTGAAATTACTTATACGTAGATACCTTTTGGTTTTTCAAAGCTTATTTAAATATGGTTTACTTATAAAGAAAATACTTTTTGAACGCTTTTAAAAGTATCATTACTACTGCTAGCAGAAAACCTATGAGCCTCACCAACATTATGTTGACTCTCAAAACTACATGTATTCTCAGGGAATCAATAATCAAGAAAATCCAGATGACGGATAGACATGGATCTCAGGAAATTTAGTTTACTAATTTTTTTTATGTTAGCCTACCTTTTTGCGGCAATTCATATATTATAGTATTATCTATAAGAACCATGTATTCATACTTAAAGATGGAATAAAAATGTTGTTTTGTTTATTGTTGCACTTGTCTTATATATTCAGTTTATCTGTGATCCATGAAGTTAGTCGCACAGCCCGACATGTTTCGCCGCCTCGGTCGGGAGTGTGACAGAATGAGTTTGATCTTTGAATTACTACAAGGTGGTAATGTCACATATCACAAACACACACACACACACATATATATATATATATATATATATATATATATATATATATATATATATATATATATATATATATATATATATATATATATATATATATATATATATATGAAAGAGAAAACACGAAAACAAACCTAGAATGTCGATTATGTCCCTGTTTTAGAAAAATTGTAACATCCGGATTCCCAGGTATCTTATTTTATGTATTTAGATTGAAATTTACAGAGGGACTCGGCGAGTGGACGCTGAGACTCGTCGAGTGGGATCGTGCATGTTCTGGTCTGGTTTAATGAAGGACTCGGCGAGTCCATACGTGCACTCGGCGAGTCCATTTTGTTTAATGAAACCCTAATTTCTCGGGTTTGGGACCTATTTAAGGACCCCTATAGCCACCATTTGCGGCTACCAGACCCTTGGGATGAACCTTAATAGTGCTTGAGCGTTTGTGAGAGAGAAGAAGCCATTATTGGACCTTTGTGGGTTTGTTTTGCAAGAAGAAGTTGATTCCAGCTTAGAGGAGGCCCAGGAGGTTGCTTATTTGTGGATTCCAAGCAAAGGACATCATCCATGAGGTAGCATATCGATCCTTTTTATGTTTTGTTAAAGAATCCATGGATATAGGGTTTTCTATACCTTTTATTGGGTTGATTTGTTGGGAATATGGTCCCTTATCATGTTTAGATATCAGATCTGGATCCATAGTGGTCCAGAGAACTTATTCCATTTTGCTTTATGAGGAGTTATGGAAGAAATGGACTTAGGATGTTGTATTTGGGGCTAAATCATCAAGTAGTGTCATTTGGACGTTACATGAGTATCAAGTTCGAACCTTTTCGTGTTGATTGAGCTTGGGAAGGTTAGATCTATGGATTAGAGGAGCAGATCTGACCTCAGAAGGTCATTTGAGTGTGAGCATGGAATGAACTCGCCAAGTCCATGAGCGGACTCAACGAGTTGAGTCGGGGTTGCCCCGCGATTCGTTACAGGCGTAACTCGTCGAGTGGAAGAGAGACTCGACGAGCCAAGAGAGACTGAAACGATTCAGAGGACCCGCATGGACTCGCCGAGTCACCTTTGTGCACTCAACGAGTTGGGTCAAAAGTTGACTGTTGACTTTCGTTGACTTTAGGGTTCTGGTCAAGACTGATTCAGGAGAGTTCAGGAAAAGGTAGAATGGCCTTCTACCCAGTCTGTAGAGATGATATCATGAGAGAGTGTTGACCGGGAATGTTATTTGAATAATAGGAGGAGGCTAGGTCAGGACATTGAGCACGAGAGTTTATCCGACTTCATTGAGGTGAGTCTTCTCACAATACTGTACCTGGAAGGGTACCTATGTGTGACCGGAAGGTCTTGTATGCTATGATGTATGTGCTATATGCGGTTATGTGCTATGTATGTGCTATGTATGTTATGTATGAGAAGGATCGGGAGGTCAAGATGATATTTATGTATGTTTTATGTATGTTACATATGGTAAGGACCAGAAGGTCTACCGGGATTTGGGACGAAAGTCCCCTGAGACACATGGATCGGAAGAACCTACAGAGTCATGGCCTGGAAAGGCGTATGTGGGATATGTAGTATTTTGGGGAACTCACTAAGCATTTATGCTTACAGTTGTTATGTTATGTGTTTCAGGTACGAGCGAGGATCGCGGGAAGGCGCCGGCATGATCCGTACACACTTATAGAGTTTGTGATACTGAGATCTTGGGACATGTTTTGTTATGTTACAGTGGACACATTATGTTTTTATGATTAACATGTGAATGAAAGTATGTTTTAAAATGAAAAATTGTTTGAAAATTTACGTCGTTTCAAGTTGGTATCAGAGCCTCGGTTTGAGGGATTCGGGTGCATCTTCGGATGCATCTGAACTCAAACTGAGGAATTGAGAAAGTTTTTCATAAAATAAACAATTTTTCTAAGAAAGTAACAGTTGAGAAAGGCAGAAGGAAGCAGTGTGCACGATCAGCCAGCGCCTGAACGGTGATTTCCCAAAATACCCTTACATTATGTGTTATGAGATATGTTATGATATGCTATGCATGCTAGAGTTGGCTAGGTATTCATATTAAGACTAGAGTGGCCTGATTTGTGATGCCTTAGCCTAGGAAGGATTTTGTTGCTATGTGATGCTTGAGAGCGAGTAGGTAGCAATGAGGAACTAATGAGAGGTTACCGAAGGGTAGGCTATGTTAGTGAGATATAGAGTGCTTGTGATCTGGGATCCACGGAGGAGGACTTAGAGTGAATGATGATGCGGTGTGGAAGGTGGTATAGGGCCCGTACTACTAAAGACACCGGAGTAGTGCGCACCCTAAGTAAGAGTCCTTTGCGTACCAAGGAACAAGTGGGGTGAGTTATCGAGTGCGAGTTTACTCGAGCGAGTCTCTGATATTGTTTATGTTATATTTTAGAGACATCATGGTTGGGACACGTCACAGACCTGAGCCGAGTGGCGTGAGTGACAAGGAGCTTCGTCAGATGATCCACGATGAGGTGGCGGCGGCGATCAGGGTCGAGATTCCGGAGATGTTTGGGTTTATCAAGACCACATTCATTGAGACTTTCGATGAGCGATACGCCGCGGTGACTGAGGTTGTTGCTGCTGCAGCTACTGCAGCTATGGCTGCTGCCAAACCTCAGGGAGGTGACTCGTTGTTGCTTCAAGAATTTACCAACATGAAGCCACTGAGTTTGATGGGACGCAGGATCTGATCGCTGCGATGAGATGGATTGCTGATATCGAGGGATGCTTCTACACATGTTCATGTCCGGCGCATCTGAGGGTACAGTTCACGTTGATCTAGCTTCGATTGGAAGCGAAGGATTGGTGGAAGTTTGTGACGGCAAGCTTTACTCTTGCACAGATTTCAGCGGTGACTTGGGAGAGGTTCACCACCATGTTTAGAGATGAGTATGTTCCCCCGGTAGAGAGGGAACGGTTGGTGTAGGAGTTCTTGACCCTCAAGCAAGGTACTGATTCGGTTACTGTGGTTACCAGGAAGTTTCATGAGAGGGCGATGTTCTGCCCTGATTAGGTGTCTATTGAGCATGCACACATGAGTCGGTATTTGGGCGTTTTGAGGAGGGATATACAGGAGTTCGTGTCGAACTCGATTTATCGGACATTTGCTGAGCTCCAGGCAAATGCCCGGAAGAGGGAGATTGAGTTGGAGACTCAGGCAAGGGAGGAGGCCGAGTCTCAGAGGATAGATCGGCGGCCGACACAGTCTCAGCCGGCAACCAAGCAGGCCAAGTCCGCTGATACGAGATCTAGAGGCCAGAAGGGCCGCACTTGCGGAAAGTGCGGCAAGGGACATGATGGGGTCTGTCGATCGGGTGCTTGCTACAAATGTGGCAAGGACGGGCGTATCGCCAAGGATTGCCCCAAGGGATTTATGGTTTGCTTTCATTGCAACCAGAATGGCCATCGAAAGGCCGAGTGCCCGCAGTTACATCAGGGATCAGTACAGGGATCTGCACCTGCTGTTAGGGTTACCGAGGTTCAGCCAGTGAAGGCCGAGGCACCGAAGGCTCGCGGGTGAGCTTTCCAGTTGACAGCGGAGGAGGTCCGCGCAGCACCTGATGTAGTGGCTGGTATATATTCTTATTTATTTTATGCTGAGTTGAGATACTGTGCTTATATGATGATATGCGTAGGTACTTCTCTTGTGAATTATGTACCTTCCTTAGTGTAATTTGACTCGGATGCGAGTCGATCATTTGTGTCGAATAGCATTTATTCGGCACATCAGTAGCAGACGAGAGGCGTTGAGTCGACCTCTACGAGTTTCCATAGCTGACGAGCGAGCGGTGTATGCTACGAAGGTGATACGAGGATGTGTACTAGAGATCTTCAGCGTTGAGTTTCCGATAGATCTGGTCCCGATAGCGATGGGGGACGTGTGTGTCATAGTGGGCGTGGATTGGCTGAGCCGATTTCGGGCTGTTATAGACTGCGAGCGACAGATGGTGACGATACGAGACCCTAGTGGGGGAGTACTTACGGTGTACGGTGAGGGTACTCATTCTGAGTCAGCGTTTTGTTCGGCTGCCAGAGCGAGACAGAGTTTACAGCAGGGCTGCAGCGGGTTTATAGCCTATGTTATGGACACACAAAGGGCCACTGAGGGGCCAAGTTCGGTGGATGACGTTCCGATAGTGCGTGAGTTCCCGGATGTTTTTCCCGAGGAGTTGCGAGGTGTGCCTCCCGAGAGGCAGGTAGAGTTCCGCATTGATTTGGTTCCGGGGGCAGCGCCCATCGCCAAGGCGCCTTATCGCCTTGCGCCGCCAGAGTTGCAGGAGTTATCCTCGCAGCTTCAGGAGCTGCTGGGGAAGGGGTTTATTCGACCGAGTAGCTCGCCATGGGGAGCGCCGATCCCTTTTGTCAAGAAAAAGGATGGTTCACACCAAATGTGCATTGACTACCGGTAGTTGAACAAGTTGACGATCAAGAACTGTTATACATTACCGAGGATCGACAATTTGTTCGATCGGTTACAGGGAGCGTCTTGGTTTTCCAAGATTGATTTGAGGTCTGGATATCACCAGATGCGAGTGCGTGATGAGGATATCTAGAAGACGACGTTCAGGACTTCTTATGGGCATTACGAGTTCGTGGTGATGCCTTTCGGGCTCACCAATGCACCAGCAACGTTTATGGATCTCATGAACAGGGTGTGTAGACCGATGCTAGGTCGTTCGGTGATCATGTTCATCGACGATATACTGGTGTATTCGAGATCTAGAGAGCAGCACGAGGAGCATCTGAGAGAGATTCTCGGAGTATTGAGGACGAAGAGGCTTTATGCCAAATTCTCCAAGTGTGATTTCTGGTTACGAGAGGTCCAGTTCTTGGGGCATCTCGTCAACCAGGACGGGATTTTGGTCGATCCAGCTAAGATTGAGGCGGTTATGAGGTTGGAGGTGCCGAGATCACCCACCGAGATCAGGAATTTTCTAGGATTGGCCGGCTACTGTCGTAGATTTATCCGAGATTTCTCCAAGATTGTCGTTCCACTCACCATGTTGACCTGGAAGGGTGTTGCTTTTTCATGGGGTCCGGAGCAGCAGACCTCGTTTGAGACACTTCGCCAGAGATTATGCGAAGCCCCAGTGTTAGCTCTCCCAGAAGGGATGGAGGATTTTATGGTGTATTGTGACACATCGATATCAGGGTTGGGTGCAGTACTCATGCACAGGGGGCATGTGATAGCATATGCATCGAGGCAGCTGAAGCCTCATGAGACGAGGTATCCCACCCACGATCTAGATTTGGGGGCAATGGTTTTCGCCCTCAAGATCTGGCGTCACTATTTTTATGGGTTCGGTGTAACATATACACGGACCACAAGAGTTAGAAGTATTCGATGGATCAGCCCAATCTGAATATGCGCCAGAGGAGATGGTTGGACGTGGTAAAGGATTACGATTGTGACATCTTGTACCACCCGGGCAAAGCTAATGTTGTAGCTAATGCACTGAGCCGAAGGGCGGAGAGTGCCCCGCTTCGAGGCACTTGTATGATATTGACAGTGATGACTCTAGTGTTAGACACCATTCGGGAGGCCAAGGCTGAGGTCGTGAAACCGGAGAACCACAAGAGGGAGCGGGTGATCGGGCAGGTGTCTGAGTTCGTGACGGATAGTCGAGGGCTGATGAACTTTCAAGGTCGGATTTGGGTGACGTATGCAGGCGGGGCATGTACCATTCTGATGGAGGAGGCGCTTAGATCGAGGTTCTCGATCCATCCCGGGGCCACGAAGATGTATTTGGACTTGAAGAGAGATTATTGGTGGCCCTGTATGAAGAGGGATGTCGCGTGGTTTGTTGAGCGGTGCTTGACCTGTCGCAAGGTTAAGGCCGAGCACCAGCATCCGCATGGTAAGTTGCAACCGCTTGAGGTTCCCCAGTGGAAGTGGGAACATATTTCCATGGATTTCATCACCACATTGCCGAAGACCGCGAGGGGTGTCGATGCAATTTGGTTAATCGTCGAATGGCTGACAAAGAGCACACATTTTCTTGCTATCAGTGAGATCTCTTCTGCCGAGAGGTTGACAAAGTTGTATTTGAGGGAGGCGGTATCGCATCCTAGGGTACCGATCTCGATTGTGTCAGATCGGGATGTACGTTTCACTTCCAGGTTCTGGAAGAAGTTTCACGAGGAGTTGGGTATGAGGTTGCATTTCAGTACCGCCTACCACCCACAGACGGACAGACAGAGTGAGCGGACGATTCAGACGCTCAAGGACATGCTCCAAGCATGTGTGTTGGACTTCGGAGGAAGTTAGGACACGTATCTGCCATTGGCTGAGTTTTCGTACAACAATAGCCACCACTCTAGTATTGGTATGCCTCCCTTCGGTTTGATGTATGGGAGGAGGTGTCGGACTCCCATTTAATGGGGAGAGGTAGGGCAGTGTGTGATGGGTAGCACTGAGATAGTACTTCAGACAATAGAGCAGATACAACATGTTAGATAGAGATTACTGACAGCTCAGAGTCGTCAGAAGAGTTATGAGGATCGGCGACGATCCGAGCTAGAGTTCCAGGTGGGGGACTTCGTACTCCAGAAAGTATCTCCTTGGAAAGGAGTGATCCGATTCAGGAAGAGGGGCAAGCTGGGGCCCCGGTACATCATTCCATTCAGGGTGACCGCAAGGGTGGGCAAGGTAGCATATCAGTTAGAGTTACCTGCGGAGTTGAGCCAGATTCATGATACCTTCCACTTTCGCAGTTGAGGAAATGTATAGCCGACGAGTCGGCGGTGGTACCTTTGGAGGATATTCAGGTGGATGTGAGTCTGAATTATGCGGAGAGGCCAATCGCGATCTCGGATCGGAAGATCAAGGTTCTGAGGAACAAGGAGGTGTCACTGGTGCAGGTCCAATGGCAACATCAGAAAGGGTCCGAGCTAACCTGGGAGTCGGAGTTGGAGATGCGGGAGCAGCATCCAGAATTGTTTGCCGAGTAGGACTTCGAGGGCGAAGTCTGATTCTAGTGGGGGAGAATTGTAACATCCGGATTCCCAGTTATCTTATTTTATGTATTTAGATTGAATTTTAGAAAGGGACTCGGTGAGTGGACGCTGAGACTCGTCAAGTGGGATCGCGCATGTTCTGGTCTGGTTTATTGAAGGACTCGGTGAGTCCACGTTGTTTAATGAAACCCTAATTTCTTGGGTTTAGGACCTATTTAAGGACCCTTATAGCCACCATTTCCGGCTACCAGACCCTTAAGAGGAACCCTAATAGTGCTTGAGCGTTTGTAAGAGAGAAAAAGCCATTATTGGACCTTTGTGGATTTGTTTTGCAAGAAGAAGTTGATTCCAGCTTAGAGGAGGCCAAGGAGGTTGCTTATTTGTGGATTGCAAGCAAAGGACGTCATCCTTGAGGTAGCATATCGATTCTTTTTCTGTTTTGTTAAAGAATCCATGTATATAGGGTTTTCTATACCCTTTATTGGGTTGATTTGTTGGGAATATGGTCCCTTATCATGTTTAGATATCAGATCTGGATCCATAGTGGTCTAGAGAACTTATTCCATCTTGATTTATGAGGAGTTATGGAAGAAATGGACTTAGGATGTTGTATTTGGGGCTAAATCATCAAGTAGTGTCATTCAGACATTGCATGAGTATCAAGTTCGAACCTTTTCATGTTTATTGAGCTTGGGAAGGTTAGATCTATGGATTAGAGGAGCAGATCTGACCTCAGAAGCTCATTTGAGTGTGAGCATGGAATGAACTCGCCAACTCCATGAGCGGACTCAACGAGTTGAGTCAGGGTTGCCCTGCGATTCGTGACAGGTGTAACTCGTCGAGTGGAAGAAAGACTCGACATGCCAAGAGAGACTGAAACGATTCAGAGGACCCGCATGGACTCGCCGAGTCACCTTTGACTTTAGGGTTCTGGTCAAGACTGATTCTGGAGAGTTCAGGGAAAGGTAGAATGGCCTTCTACCCAGTCTGTAGAGATGATATCATCACAGAGTATTTATTGGGAATGTTATTTGAATAATAGGAGGAGGCTAGGTCGGGACGTTGAGCATGAGAGTTTATCCGACTTCATTGAGGTGAGTCTTCTCACTATACTGTACCTGGAAAGGTACCTATGTGTGACCGGAAGGTCTTGTATGCTATGATGTATGTTCTATATGCGGTTATGTGATATGTATGTGCTATGTATGTTATGTATGATAAGGACCGGGAGGTCAAGATGATATTTATGTATGTGTTATGTATGTTACGTATGGTAAGGACTGGAAGGTCTACCGGGATTTGGGACGGAAGTCCCCTGAGACACATGGACCGGAAGATCCTACAAAGTCATGGCCTGGAAAGGCGTATCTGGGATATGTAGTATTTTGGGGAACTCACTAAGCATTTATGCTTACAGTTGTTATGTTATGTGTTTCAGGTACGAGCGAGGATCGCGGGAAGGCGCCGGCATGATCCGTACACACTTATAGAGTTTGTGATACTGAGATCATGGGACTTGTTTTGTTATGTTACAGTGGACACATTATGTTTTTATGATTATCATGTGAATGAAAGTATGTTTTAAAATGAAAAATTGTTTGAAAATTTACGTCGTTACAAAAATTCTACGAAAATTAATCTACATTGTTGATTCTGCCCCCCCCCCCCCCCTCCCATGAAGTAAATAAAAATTATAAAAAGGTGTCCTACGCACTCACCTTAATTGTGTGGATTCAATTTAGACTCGAACTAGCAACAATCTAACCTAGGGATATTTTAGACTCCAAATAAACCCAAAAAACACAATGAAAAACTCGAGGCTAGAGTTTGGAACACTACAACAAATAGCACACAATAAATGGGCAACAATGTGGTGGTTTTTGATCACCAAAACAATGGGGAAGAGGGGATGGGGCTATGGTGGTTTACGGTGGCCAAGACCTCAGCGAGTGGGGTTGTTTCTAACCAAGAGGGAGAGAGTGAAAGAGAGTGAGAGAGAGTTTGATATGTTGGCTAGTGAGTTGTGAGGAAAAGAGGAAGGATTGACTTCCATTTATAGCCCAATAGAGTCTCGCATGCACCATGCAAGCCATCCTTCTTAGGAAAGTGAAACAAACCACATACACCCTGTATGTACTATGAAGGAGAAGTGTGCACTCAAACAAGGAGAGGGGGAGGCTACCTTGGATGCTGGGAGGAAGGAAAGACCAAGGGTTGGCTTATTTTAATCACCTCTTGCAAGGGTGGTGGGCCATGGTGATGTTACAGTTTCAATAATGCTCTAAATCCACACCTAGGTTTATGTGCCCATATCCCGACACCTAATTTCAAAAGTGGCGAATGATTGAGTAGAGTTTAAGGATTTCAAATATCCAAACAAAATATTTTTTGAGTTGTAGAATTCCGGGAAATTGCGTTTAAAAATTTGCGATTAAATGACCCGAAACATCTGATTTTTCAAATTTTGCAAATATTTTTACTAAAAATATTTTGAGTACATAATTAAATATTATACCATATTCTTAGTCCAAAAACACTCTCGATATTTGCATGTGAAGTGTGCACGTGCCTCACCGGATCGATTCAGTTTTAGGAGTTTAAAGAAAATCAACGTTTTACTGGTTTTTTTATAACTGTCGTATCTTTTGCTGATGAACTCGTTTATATTTTTGGAAATAGGGGAACATGTAACATGATATTATAACGTTTGCTTCTATCACAACTGCTTAATACGAATTTTCAGTTTTTCAACCGTAGTAACTAGGGTTATAGTTTGTGCTTTGTGATTCGTTTGAGATTTTCCAGCAATGGAAGTAAGATACCATCTGATATCTTATAATAGTTGTAATGACACTATATATTTTTCAAGATATGCATTTATGTTCAACATGTCAAATTACAAAGATGTTCGCGGTGAATTGATTATCTACAGTTTTAGCCTTAAATTTCAGGATGTCACATATTCACTGTGAATAAAAAGTTTTCAATCCTTAGTGACACCCTAATATTCGAATATTTGGAAAGAGTGATATACTAAAGTGAAATTCAATCGTCACGACATTTCATTTATGCATAAATTTGTTGTTTGTTAATCAGGAATACACTTATATAGGAAGGTTTTTGTTGGTGATTTGTTTCACTAATATTATTTAATTGTAACGGGATTAATTTTTTGATCAAAAGTAATCTTGATAAAAAATGAACATGTAAGGGTATGCGGGGTGCACACTTTTTTAAGTTTCTTCAAAATTTAAAGTACACTGTCATTTAAGGACGAAACCCTTTAACTAACATGGGTTCGGGGGAAGCAACCCTTGTAGCCGGGTCCAAGGGGTGGCAACCCATGCTGGGGTGGAAGGGGCAGATCCCCTGGCTAAAGGATTAATATTTCTTTGTAAAAAGTACATGGAAAATTGACCCGATTTTTTATCCTTATCTTAAACCCGATTTTAGTGACAGTTTGTGATGGTTGCAAAACTATCATGTGGTAGTTTTTAGCGGTTTTCTAACCATGAAGTTTCATACTAGGGATGATACCCCTTTTGGTCCAAATTCCGGTACAGTCTCAAGAACATAACTTCACATTTTCTTTGTTTGAAACCACTAAATTTTTTCCAATTGAACTTTCGCTTTGTACAATTGAAATACTTCAATTTATTAGTGATTCACGACTTTCAGTGGAATCCAAGCTATCTTTTAACCCCAGTTTGTAACATATTCTTCCAATGATCTGTAAACTATATTATTTTTGTAAAACAGACTTTGATCGTCTACCATCCAAAACGGGCCGGTCTACTATTTACAATGTTCATTTTTATAGTTGTAGTTGGTTATTTTTGTAATTTGGAGCTTGGAAAGATTTGACCTATTTTTCTCTAATATTACTATTTTAACCATCCATATTTAAGATTTATTACCACTTCTCCTTAGTCCTTACACGTTGACTTAAAATTATCATCTCCACTTACTTACTTCATTCCATTATTGGTGGGATGACTCCAATCAAGATCATTATTATGTATGTATTTGAGAGTATATCTTACACGTGATCCATACTCCTCTTGCAAAGAGATTGAAAATGCAAGATAAGTATATATTGTATAAGATTTTTTAGTCTACCTAAAATTATTAACCTATCATATCAGTTGACTAACCATCGATTGTGTACTGATGGTAAGGGAGTATGAATCTCCAGTAAAGTGGATTAAGCTCTTGGTATACAGCCTAACAAATATATATACAATGTTCAATATTCTCCCTTGAATCTTTACTATATCAGATTTTATATATTGATTCTATTATTGTAATTTTTTGTTGGAAGAAATTGTATTCTTAAATTACGTTGGATTTTATTGTTATATAAATCAAAGTATTGTGTTTATCTTTATAAAAATTCTATGTGGAGTTCAAAATTTTTTAAAATTTCCATGAACACCTCCCTAATGTGTAACTACAATTAGGCATACCAAAAACTTGCAATTTTAATTTGATTATTTAATTCATGTTTTTATAAAAGATTATATGTCGATTTGTATGATTGGTTATCAGCAAATAATTATTGATAAATCTTGATCATTATGATTAGACAGGTAGTTAGTAAAGAGAAATTGATGTTTATAAATGTTATATATATTATGAATGATCCTTTTATAGTTAAAGGAGTTGTTTATTGATGTGATAAATCACATAAGAAACTTATTATGTATATAACTAATATTGTGAATGATTTTGACTCTATTAAGTAAACGTATCTTGATGATATTATTAGTTACATGGGATTTTGTAATAACTAGATGAGATATCTTTGTTTCTACCTTACTTCATCCATGGGTTATGTTTTTATTAATGATTATCCCATTTCTGATTTCGTTATGAGGCTTAAACAAGGTGATCCATCATCCACGTTTCTCTTTATTCTTGATATTGAAGATGTTCACATTACCTTTGTAGAAGGTAATTTTCATAACCTATTTAAAGGGTTGAAAATGTATTAAAAATTATTATTTGATCCTCTCTTCTTTTTTTTCCTTTGTAGATGATGCAATATTTGTAGGTGAATGGTCTCGTGAGAATTCCAATAATATAAACAGATTTCTTCATAATTTTGTTTTTCTAACTTTAGGTCTAAGAGTTAGTTTACCCAAAAGTAATGCTATAGGTGTTGTTTCTTATATGTAAATGAAATTTCTAAACTTATGGGATGCATTTAGTTCCTTATCTATTATGTATCTTGGTTTGATGGTTGGGTATAGTATATCAAATTCAAGGGTTGGAAAGTTATTTGTAACATGTTTCTTAGTAAATTCTCTATATGGAAAGTGAAGTATCTTTCTATGGGAGGTCACACTACTATATTGAAATGAATTTTTGGAAGTTTGATAGCCTACTATTTTTCCTTTTTTCCAAGCTCTAGATATGATCCTAAAATTGTTGTAGAGGTTATGTTGTCACTTCTTCTAGGATGTGAATATTTGTGAACGTAGTATATATTGGATCAAGTAGAATAAAGTCATAATTTTGAAGAAAGTGGGTTGTTTGGATATTGGTAGTTTATTTTTAACCAGTCATACAATGCTTTCTAAATAGAGACGGTATTCTCATTTGAGACAAATACCCTTGTATCATTGGTTATAAAAGCAATCCATGATAATAATTGGGGAATGGGGGGTTAGAATATTTCAATGCTTAAAACAATAGGTGTTTGGTACAACATATGCCAATCTTTTGACAATTTACATACAAAAGGCAGGATATGTCTTCCATAAAAAGTTGGGTAATAGAAACACATCTTTCTAGTTTGATATTTGGATTTGATGAGTCTTCCTTTGATTCTTGATTTCTAGACTTTATGATTTAAAATTGGATAAATTTTTTTTTTGTGAGATTGCCACGTAATCAAGGTCTTTGGAGTTGGAACTCACTCCTTAAGGCATAAAGAAGGGGTTGAGGTCGTGAAGATGAGGGATTCAGTAAGTGGAACTATGAAGTCTAAGAGGGAAAGGAAAAACTAAAAATGAAGTTTTGTCATAGACGGGTAAGTCTTTTCCATATTAACAATAAAGTTTCTCTTTTTATACTTCGTTTGGTTTTGGGTCTGTCTAATGTAACTAAAGAATTAAAAAGACTTTCATATAAATAAACAAATAGTTACCGAGTTGAAAATTTCAATCATAACCATAACAATTTTAGTTATATGTTATGTTGTGTTAACCCATCAAATTAAATGACTAGAATCGCTTACTTAAACTTGTCTATTTTGTTTTGCGTTTGTGTCAAGTTAACTTGGTGTGTAAGTTTTCATCAAATGTAGGTACAATTAGGATGGTCCTTAAATATAATAAAGGCTTTTAACGGTTAATAGAAAAAAAGATTATTCACAACAATTTGCATATTTGTAACACTCATCATCTGGATTGCATATTCATAACAATTTACCCTCCAACCCTCTATCTCGAAACCCTAGCCTCCTTTTTGAGAGTTCGGCCCATTTTGGTGCTCTTGGTACACTTTGAAGGAGAAGAAGAAGGTTTTGGAGCAAAGATAAAGCAAGCCTATCTACTCCACCCTTGAAATCATTATTTGGACCATTTGTAAGACTTAAAGCTTCTAACTTTATGATTCCTTTCTTGTAGATATAGATGAGATAAATTTTGCAACACTATGGCCCATCAAGGTCGCTTGAGCCTTATATCTTTCAGATCTAGAATGTAGTCGAGTTTTGGGAGCTTTGCATGAGTTTTAGGTCATATTTTTCCTTCTGGCCTAGTTTGGGTAAATGACATGCATAGGTCATGTATCTTCCTAAATTTGACATTTTTATGATCCTTTAGAGTCCTTAGAAGCTTTCTGAAAAGTTGGAGTTAAAGGATTAATGGATTAAGGAATCAGTCCATTAAGATGTTTCCCTAGGCGATGGTTGCGATGTGGCATGGAGAGTGTCACGAGATAACAATGGAGGGATCCCCGACTACTTTGTCCTGATGTACTCACGACGTAACCAAGAAGGGTCTACATTGTGGTGTTTGTTGATTGAGTTCTCAGACCGAGTTAGCAAAGTTGGAGCGTGACCGAGTTTGGGATCTGGACGAGTCCGTTCTCACGACGTGACCATGGGGTGGTCACGATGTGAGGGTCATCTATTGGTGATGTTGACTGTTGACTTTGACCTTGACCGTTGACCTTTGGCATGGACTGACTGGTTGTCAATTTTCTAATTTTAGAAGGTACACTAAGGGTTTACCTTGTGTGGTTTTAGTAGGAGGTGTTTAGCACCCGTTCGTTTCTCGTGAAAGTTGTCAGTTTTTTATTTCGTCGACAAGGTGAGTCTTCCCACTAAAGTTAATACATACTCGAAGTCATTACAAACTCGGGGTTGATACGGACCCGATATAGTCAATAAGGACTCAGAGTCAATACAGACTCGGGGTTGATATGGACCCGATAGATTCTATCCAGACTCGGAGTCAATGCGAACTCAGGGTTGATAAGGACCCGAGTTTGTTATGGACCCGTTACAACTATGTTTTGTGGTATACGTGTTGTATGTGATATTTTAGGAAACTCACTAAGCTTTATTTCTTACAGTTTTGTGGATTAAACATTTTCAGGTACTTCTAGATCCAAAGCGAATGGCTTGTCTTGACTGCACAACATCTCGTGATGGTCTTTCCACACTGATTATATATTTTTTATGTTTTACTCTGATGTTTGGAAAATATAATTTACTTTAATTGGTTTTGGAACAAATAGTTGTATGAAATTTATGGTTTAAAAATGAAAATTTTATGGATATTTTCGGAACGTTAAAATTTTTTTACGGATAAAGCTAGATATTACAACCAACTAACAACAATGAGTTACAAGTACATAACAAATAGTTTTGAATATAAACAAGTCTTGTGAATTTGAGTATAATTAGAAAAAAAAAAAAAACATTTTTTTTTCAAAGTACTTGAACTTTAATACTTT
The DNA here is from genome assembly GCF_002870075.4 of Lactuca sativa. Classification (NCBI taxonomy): domain Eukaryota; kingdom Viridiplantae; phylum Streptophyta; class Magnoliopsida; order Asterales; family Asteraceae; genus Lactuca; species Lactuca sativa. The sequence continues at coordinate 242,030,538 of NC_056627.2, forward strand.
AAGTAAACGAATAAGAAAGATCTAGAGAAAGATGCGAGGTTAAAGACGGTGGAGAGGAATTGTGGCGTTCAAATGAGAATAAAAACTTCCATGGCAAAAGATGAAAAAGAAAAAAATAAATACTATAGCTAAACTTTTTAACAATTAATAGTATATATAATAACATATAAGTATTTAAATAAATATATAATAACATATAAGTATTTAAATAAATATAACAGCACATATTTACTGTCCACATTTGTAAAGTCAATTAATGAATAGATACATTCGCATTCATTCTTAAAAAGAGTAGTTATGTTTTCAATGAAACACGTTTTAAAAAGTATTTGAAAGCTCATACAATGAGAAAAATATGTAGTGCACGGATTATCTGACCAAACGTTTTCCATGTTTTAAGTGGGAAAGATAAGTTCTAAAAGTTAATTTTCAATTTATAGTATATCAAAGATATATAACGTGTGATCAGTTGTCCCTTCAAATTTTTATAATAATTTTTTACTATAAATAAGATTTGAACCGCCTATAACGAATATGTACGTTAAAGCCTAACTCCAATAGATGTTATTATAAAAACAAAAAAAAATCAGTTAATTCCGATAACCACTTTTTAATATTTACTAAAAAAATTAGGCGATAGATCAATATAGCTCTAATTTTGCAGATTCATAGATTTTCTCAAAATCCTGTTATTGAATTAAATAAAGACTAAACACATACCAAATAAATCATATAGTATGATATCAAACAAAGAAACAACCATAAATCCATCTCCAAGTAAATAAACTCGAATTGAGGAGGCTAATACCAAATATACAACGAATGGTTGGAAATAGGTGTTCAATGTCATAAATAATTGGTATAATTTTGAAAATAATAACAAAATCTTTTTTGGGTTGTCCTCAAAAGCTTAAATATCTAAAATGACTTTACGAGATTGACATAATTAGTTAATTGCGGTGGCGAATGTACATATAACCAAGGTGGGTCATTTGACCCACCTATTTTTTTTCATATATATATATATATATATATATATATATATATATATATATATATATAACAAGTTATGTATTATTATATTTGTGACCTATCTTAGATAAATCTAGTGAATGACCATAATATCTTTGGCAAAGATAAAAACAAATGCAACTTATATTCAGATATTTTAATAGGTCCAATTTTTTGAATGTATAATCCAATGTGTATAGCTCACTACAAGTTAAATTAAAAAGAAAGTAAAAAGGAACAATAATCCTTAATTAGGATTCGGTCTCAACGTCGTTTCCTTCTTCGAGCCACAATTCCTGCTACACAATCGCGATCACTATCTGGTGCACTACATCACAAATGACGATTAACCGATCAGGTGTTTCGATTTCCATTTGCCACTTGCCACCGCTGACAACTGCCCTTCCGCTACAACGTCCAGTAGTCACCCACTCCCCACTATTTCCTCGTCGGCCTCTTTGTTGGATATAATTGTAATAACTTTAAAAAAAAATTGTTTATACGACCCGATTCGAACCCGCAACTACTATTTTTTGATTTTTTTTTTTTTCACAATTTTTATCGATTTCATTTAATTATTGAACCATGTGGATATACATTCTAGACTTGCCACTGGTTAATTGATTTATTACATGTTAATAAACTAATTAGAAACTAATTATGATTAACTTTGAATTAATTGGAATTAATTAGAATTAATATGGAATTGAATAAAGGTGCAACGTCTGAATGTTAATTGTTTAATACTTGAGCAAGATGAGCATTCTAGAAATCCTAAAGAGAGTAGACGGTTTTGGGCATCTATGAGACTTCTAGAATCAATCTTAGTAACAGATAAGACAATGATTTGAATCTGGATTAAATATAATTATTTAATTGATTCAAATATTTTTTGTCTGCAAGTTACCTTAGCTATAAATAGACCCATTGGCATTCATAAGTTTCGTTCCTAACCTTCTCCGTACTTAGAGAATCAGATATCTCTAGTATCCTCACTCCTAAATATTCTAGGGTTTTAGTCTTTTAAGTGTGAGTCATTAGAGGCATTCTACTTTGGATGCTAGTCCTTCCAATCGATTGCAAAAAAGTTTGAGATCTTCAAGTGGAACAAATATATACAATTATACTTGAGAGGTTAGTAATCATATTCATTTTGATATTTTAGATTTGTAATTTTAAAAGTATGTTGCTATAATAGTAAAACTCAGATCCTAGGTGCATGTACACTTTGGATGATTTTTGAATGTTTATGCTGCCTTAATCTAGTGTATAGTTGCATAGGAAACCGAGCAGTGGTTTTAGAACCTTAAATTTTTGTTGTATGCACAAGACTTAAACTGGCAAAAATTAAAAATCAGAGAAACCTAAATAGTACGACGCGGTGCATCCTGCCGAGTTTTTGGTGGTTTCAGATTTTTGCAATATTTTTCAAATTTGGGGTTTATATTTAGTTTTAGTTGCTATCTAAATCTATTAGAATCTGATTAATTAAAATAAGAAGATAAATATCGCTAATTGATTTGAAGATACTGATAATTATTTAATAGATTAATTAATTAAACGTTAATAAATGATAATTAGATTAAATCATATAATTATAAATTGTTTAAAATACACCCCTCATAAAATTATTAAAGTTTATAATCAAACCCAAAATTTATATACATGTAAAAGAAAATATTACAACATGTGTCCTCAGATATTTACTTAACGATCATTAGTTGAATCAAGACTAGACCTCATTCATGAAGTCATGCTATAAGAGAGGTATAAGGAAACAACCTATAAAATCATCGTTTAACGAGTGTCTTTTCACTCACCGCTTCTTTGTATGGTGGATTGTCGTTGGCCGAAAAGGTTCGGTAGGACAATGTCTCATTAAAATTATCACAAATATAATTACTAAAAACAAAATTCTAGTTCTTAGTTATTTTAGGAAATATGAATAGTTGCTAATCCATGATTAACACACATTATTTGTTATGACACTATTTATGGACTTGTATGGATAACCGACACATAAATTTGAGAGGTAAAAAGAAAATGATGTGGATTTGTGGTTGTGGTTTATTGATAGAGCATGTGCAGTTAACTGACACGTCAATTTGAGAGTCATGATATAAGCAAGTGTCACACGTTCTTAAATGGTTGGTTTACCATCGTATTTGCGAGACCACGGTATCCCTGACATAAATAGAGGATCCGAAAATCCAAAATTAGCTTCCCATTAAAGACTATTAAAAAGTATAAATCACACATTAAGTCCTTAATCACAAGAGATACAAGCCCAAACTTTCTAGAAGGCTTTTAGGTGTCCTATTGATCCTTAAAAATGTAAACATTATGTACACGCATGCTCCATGCATGTCCTTCCTCAGATCTAGGTCAAAAAGAAGAAAAGGGCCTTAAGCTCATGCAATATTTCCAAATCACCAACATTCTTCAAATCTATGAGAGATAATGTCCTTAAGGCTCCTAAGAGTGATAAAGTTGCAAACTATATCTCTTCCTCTACTCAAAATACAATAAAAGAGTTCATTAGGCAAAACTAACTCTAGATCTCTAAAGAGAATATAAAATACTAGATCAAGATCCTTATAATTGGTCCAACAAGGTGTTTTTAGAGGTTGGGGAGTGTTGCTTGTTGGCCTCTTGCACAAAATCCTCCTCCACTTCCTTCATAATCACAAAATACTAGCAAATGATGTAATGCCTAGTTCCTGGTACGTATCTTAAATAAAGAATATTTGCATTCTATATTGGGACTCGACGAGTTGGGGGATCAGCTCGTCGAGTAAGGAACAGATTTTTGGACGCTGATGGAAGAGCCTACTCGCCGAGTCGGAAGCTCCGACTCGACGAGTTGACTTGTCTGGGTGAAACCTTAAATTTTAGGGTCTGCACCCTATTTAAACGCACAAACTCGCCTCCCATGCAGCCCCCATCGTCTCCTTTAGTCCAGAACGCCCTAAGTTGTGTCCCTTGAGTTTTGTTGAGTGTGTGAACCATTTGTGAGAGTGTTTGTGTGATTTCAAAGCTAGAGGAAGAAGAAGAAGAAGGAGCTAGAATGTTCAAGGAAGTAGTAGATCTAAGGTTCAAGCTACATTTCCAGCCCCTTAAAGGTATAAAGTTGCTTCCTTGACTTTCCTATTGCTAGATCGCTCCATATTTGAGTTTAAGGCCATCTTTAAGCAAATTGTGAACCTTTTGAGTATGAAGTGTAATTTGAAGTTGTAACATCAGATCCAGATCCCTTTCAACCCCTATAGCCATAAAGTTTATGAAATTATCATGCTTTAGTCCTTCCCTTTAGCCTAGACTTCATTTTACACTAGGAGATCGTGTTTTTTGCTCATGATACCTTGCATGCACATAAAGTTTGTAACTTTACGTGTAATATGGACCCTAGGAGGCCAGCTCTACATTTTAAATGTGTTAAGCCCGCCTGAAATTGGTTGTATGGATTTGGACATTGAGGGACTCGACGAGTCGCTCATACGACTCGACGAGTTGGGTCGCAGTTTCCCCAATCTCTTTTGATATTGAACAACTTGTTGAGTTTTGAAGAGAACTCAACAAGTTGAGCTCATTTTAGACTTGAAGATCATGGAACTCGGCGAGTTTAAGAACAAACTCGGTGAGTTAAAGGAAATATCCCAACTTATATGAAGAAGAACTCGACGAGTTTAAGGAAGAACTCGGAGAGTCAAGGACTAAACGCTTCAACTTGTATGAAGAAGGACTCAACGAGTTCATGAACGAGCTCGGCAAGTAAAGAACAAAAAGGTCTCGATTAGGTATGAAGGTGAACTCGATAAGTTCTTGAAAGACTCAACAAGTAGGATTGAAGTTCCATGATTTTGGTGGATTATGGAACTCGACGAGTTGGTGGACCAACTCGGCGAGTTGAGTCAACCAGATGTTAACTTTGACCAAAAGTTGACTTCGACCCGGGGGGGTGACCTTGACTTTGACTTTGACCTGAGTTGACCGTTGAAAGGGGTTACGAGTATGGAATGGTAATTAAGGAAGGTTGTTATGTGTAGGAGTCGAGGAGAGTTGATCCTGGCACCGGGGACAGTTCAGTTACTGTACGACATCGAGGTGAGTTACCTTCCAGTAGAAGTGGGTCTACGGCCACAATGCCAGCCCACTAGTAGGGATTGTTTGTCAAGTAGTTTTATTTGTGATAATTACTTGGGTTTGCCATTATCTGATGTGTTTTACATGCTAGTATGATAAGTTGTTATGTGATAGTGGTAGTAAGGGGGAATAGTCCCCATATTTGGTCGATAGGGCCAAGGGGTAGGTTGGGCACCCCAGTATGCCTAACAATACGATTATGTTATATTTTTATGTTGTAGTATTAAGGAGTGAAATAGTCCTCGTAACCGGTTGAGATAAACCGGAGGGGTAGGTCGGACACCCCGGTATGTCTGACAGGGGTAGGTTGAGCACCCCGATATGCTCAGTAGGGTAGGTCAGGCACCCAAATATGTCTGGCAGTATATGTTATGTACGGTATGTGGTGTGATGGGGGAACTCACAAAGCTTTGTGCTTACAGTTTTCTGTTTTGTTTTCAGGTACCTCTTTATCGAAGGGGAAAGAGTCGGCACGGTAGCAGCGCATTACACACACACAGAGGATTTCCGCATTATGAGATTCACGGGATTGTACTCGGACATTATTACTATTTTTATGATATGGTTTGAGACATGTGACTATGATTTTATGAAAAGATAGGATTCGATGATGTTTTTCAGTAAACAATTTAATACGTTAATTAAAAATGAAATTTTTAGTCATGATTTTTGGGATGTTACAAATGAGCTCCAAAATCTTCAAAGAAAATAAAGTTACGTTTTCTGGGGTTTTGAGAGTAATGTAGGCTAAGGATAAATAAATCCTAGCCTCCTCATTCATTTTAATAGGGCACAAAGCCCATAAATTAAGGTTTTCTTAAGATCAGCTGCCACTTTGTGGCACATATGGCGATGCCATGGCAGATCTTTTAAACTTCACGATCAATGAAAGCATTGACATGTCGTAGTGAGACTCCAACATGTCATGGCCACCCGAAATGATGAATTACTAATATAATGGATTAATTCATACCTGGAATGTGTGTTACAACTCTCCCCCACTTGAATCATAATTCGTCCTCAAGTTCCTCTACTGCAAATATCTCACGATAATACTCCATCATCTCCTCGTCAGGCTCCCACGTCCATTATGGGCCCTTCCAATGCTACCATTGCACCTTCACCAAACCCACCACTTTGTTTTGAAAGTCTTCATGTTCCTATTGAGCATCACAACTAGTCTTTATATATAGTTTAGGCGCTCATCAATCTGAATACCCTCTAGTGGTACTAATGTTGAATCATTACCTAAGCATTTTTGTAGCTGAGAGATGTGGAACGTGATATGAATCTGACTGGGCTCGTCGGGAAACTCCAAACGGTCACAACTCCTTGAACATACCAATATATCTGGGGCCTAGCTTCCCCACTTCCAAAACTGGATGACGCCTTTACAATGTGATACCTTCAAAAGTACCATGTCACCAACCTAAAACTCAAGATCGTATCACCACCGATCTACATAGCTCTTCTACTGACTCTATGTAGTTTGCAATCTCCCACATACCTACTGGATCAACTTGGTAGTCCAGAGCACCACCTTTGTACTACCCATGACTCGCTGACCGACCTCACCCTTACAAATATGGACATTAGCCGTCTTGCAACTAAGAGCATTGGCCTTCCCAGGGTGATAAAGGATCTTACAATCACAATCTTTCATTACAGCGGGGAACCTTCGTTGCCTCATATTCAGATTCGTATGATCCATCAGGTACATCAAACTCTTGTGATCTGTGTATATGATACAACGAACCCCATAATAAAATGACTCAAAATCTTTAGGGAAAAAACTACCGCCCCAGCTCCAAATCGTGCGTAGGGTAGTTCACCTCATGAGGCTTCAACTGCCTCAAAACGACGTAATCACGTGACCCTGCAACATCAACATTACCCTCAATATTGTGATCAACTAATCACAATAAACCATGAAATCATCAAAACCCTTTGGTAGGATAAGAATCAATGCCTCGCACCATTTATTCCTCAAGGTCTCAAATGTCATCTGCTACTCTGGCCCCCAAAGAAATGTAACTTACTTCTTTGTCAACATGGTCAATGGGACCGCGGTCGTGGGGAAGTTTGCAATGAAATTCTGATAGTGCCAAGGATACTCTGAACCTCATATGGAAACCTCAGAACCTCCCACTGCATCACGACCTCGATCTTGGCCGAATCAACCAATATACCCTTCTAATTGATGAGGTGCCCCAAAAACTGAACCTCGCACAACTAGACATCACACTTGGAGAATTTGGCATAAAGCCACTCCCTCCTCAGAGTCTCCAGAAACTCTCGCAATTTATCCTCATGCTGCTCCTTGATTTTAAAATAAACCAAGATATCATCAATAAAAACGATCACAGACTGATCCAGCATGGGCCTACAAACCCTGTTCATGAGGTCCATGAACGCCTTTGGTGAATTAGTTAGCCCAAAAGTCCTCACCATGAACACGTAATTGTTGGATTAATGTCTAAGTCCATAACTATAATTGGTAAGACTTGACCCGACCCGGCATGGTCCATTTGGGTTGCATGCTATCATGCATTTGGATAGACTATAATGAGAGAAATAACACTTAAGGTTGTTAATATATTATAATTTCTAATATATTAATAAGATTATTTAATTTGTATTGATCAAGAATTAATCTAGGATTAATTAAGTGATCAAAAGAAGACTAATTAAATATATGGGTTGATTGTGTAAATCATCCATACTTGTATAGTGGGCTAATACTTCATGGATAGTCAAGTTGGGCTAAAACCCATAAGATGCTCCATGGTATATTTGAACCCATGGATCAAAGGAAATGGAAAGCCATGACAATTAGGGTTTACCCTAATTGTGACACTATATAATGATCTTATTCTTGGGAAAAATGGGCCACAATGTGTGATAGAAAGGGCTAGCCGATTTTCATGAAGTGTGAATTTCTCTCTAATCTATTCCAAGTGTATTTGGTGTTGTGTGAACCATTTGAGGTGTCACCGTTGGGGCACTAGGCACTCAAGCTTCATGAAGACATTCTACATCAAAGAGGTATGTAATTTTAACTTGATATATTCATATGAGTCAATGTTATTATGCTAGTTAGGATGAATACCTTGGAAAGTTCATATTTGCATGCATAATAGAGAAAACATAGATCCAAGGTATTTAGGGTTGCATGTACACTTAGGAGTGTTAGAATGCTCAAAACCCAACAGTGGTATCAGAGCCTAGGCTTGTTTTCAATTATAGTTGATGTAAATTGCTGAAAAATGCTAAAAAAAAATCGATTTTCTGGCTTTCTGGGCACTGGACTCGCCGAGTCCACTGATGAACTCGCCAAGACGATGAAGAAAATCATCCTACTCGTCGAGTAGGTTGATACACTTGATGAGTAGGAGCCCCAGACAACATTTTTTCGAGTTTTTTGGCTAGAAATGGACTGGGAACATTATCCTAAGCTGTTTTTGAACTTATAAACTTGTTTTGATGTGGTAATGTTCATGCTAATCCAATTTGAAAGATAATTGTCAATAGATTCATGTTTTGTATTAGTTTAGCGATTAGGCTAATTACATGAAAAAGTTTGATTTGAATTATCATGTTCTTATGAGTTGCTTAGATTAATAGAAAAGTTAATTGATTATGTGTTTTCAATCCATTTTAATCTAAGAGATGATTCTAAAATGTGTTTGCGTAACTCGTCCTCAAGTTACATGAAATGTCACATTTAAGTTTCATAAAAACTCATAAAAGTTGGCAATGGTTACAAAAAATGAAGAGTCTTGTCCTCAAGTTATGGAGGTTCAAGAGTCACTTCATTAAGTAATAAAATGTGTAACCTTAATTAATTCCATAAGTTACAAAAATAAAGAAAAGTTACATTCTTTTATTAGTTTAAAGTCTTCCATAACTTGTCCTCAAGTTATGGAACTTGAAGAGTCTTTTAATTAAAACTACTTTAAACACATAAGTTATGGAATTAATTAGTTTTAAATAGTTTAAAAACTTGCCCTCAAGTTTTGGAATTTGAAAAGTTTTCACTTATGAATATTTTAATTCCAAGTTAGCCCTTGAAATTTTAAAAGTTAAAATTCAACCCTTATACTTTATAATATTGTAAGTTAATAATATTTTTATATATGTATAAGAGTAAAGTCAGTCTTACCGTTAGTAGGCCTCATTCACGAAGTCAGTCTATAAGGGGGGTATAAGGTTACTGCCTATAAAATGGCAGTTTAATAGGTGTCCCCTCTCACCCACTGCTTCCTTGACCTGTGGAGGGTCCTTAGCCGAACGGGTAGGACAAGCACTAGAATTCTCCCTTCATTAAAAGTATTAATGATAAATACTAACTAACTAAACCTTTTATAAATACCCAATCTTAGTTACTTAGGAAAAGTGAATAAGGTGCTAATCCATGAAATTACACTTTGCACTTTGTTGAAGTCGGTTAGTGGAGTGTGTGTGGTTAACCGGCACACTAACTCGTATTTAACAAAGTAGGCAAAGGGTAACTTAATGTTTATCATAGTATCGATGGAGCGTGTGTGGTTAACCGGCACATCGATTAAGGGGTAAAGAATTAAGGGTACCAAGTATATTTGCATGGTTATTCACACCTTGTTTTGTGATCCTCGACATCCCAGTCACAAAACCTGAAGGGCACACTTGAGATTGAAACATGCATGAATCTCAAAAGATCTAGGAGTTTTAAATCCAAGTAAAACCTAATTAAATTATTTCGTTTCCATGGTGGAAATTGGTGAATCATCATTCACCTACCTTCAAATATTTTATAGCTTGGATTACGACATCCCTCTTCCAAGTTATAAAAGTATTGTGTTGGGTCCTAGCCTTAATATTTCATATTGGGTGCTATATTAAGGACTTTAAATCAACTATCTTGAATATCTCCCAAAAGACGATCTTCCCAAATCTCTTGAAACAAGCTTTCCTAAATGAAGATGATGTCCCATGGAAATCATACGTCTTTCAACTCCTCCAATTATTCTCCCTAACCCACAAGTTCTTGAAAAGTTTAAGGTCACTCAAGCCCTATTGGCAAGTAAAGGTCTATGTGTGGTCACATCTTGGAGATGTAGTCACATATTGACAAGTCGGGAGAGTTGGGTGTCAAAGTTTTGAGAAAGTTGGTGGCTCAATCACTTTCTAAGTCACATAGTGAGTTCCTTTGGGACTCCTATGAAACAGACTATGACAAGACCCTTAATGATCTTATCTATTTGCTAAGATCAACTTCCTAAAACTTTATGGACATTGACAATGATGACACTGGAAATCCAGGAAAAGCATTCTCTTCCCAATGGGAAAGGATTGAGCATAGTCAAATCGGTTGACCAAATTGTAAAGAGAAAGGCTAAGTCTGTTATAGTCCCATGTACCACTACCAAAGCGTCCATATGCTAAATTGCCAAAGGAAGGGGCAATAGTTGCGAAGCTACCAAGTTTACCTCAGGATGTTAAAGTCAATAAGTTTGACTCTACTTTAGGTAAAGTCCACTATCTAACTCTGCTAAGTTTCTATTATGAGATTCTTGATACATGATGTGACTAGGTCACATGTTGATGTTTTAAGAATCAAAGAAAAGTGAAGGAACTTAAAGAAAGAATATGCTAAATCTGATCGCGTAGATGGATTTCTATCGCATAGTTTGAAGATCGGATTCTTGAGCTACTTCTTAGGAGTTATGATATATTTCTTAGGAATAGATAACAACAAGTTTTCATATGGATTGTAAGGATAAGTTTTTCCGCAAAGTTTTAAAATAAAAGGAAAAATTTTGATTTTATTTATTTTAAAATATTCTTACAATGACATTTGTGAAAAAAAAATTTTGTTGCTTATAAGATTCCACTGATAGTAATTTAGGAAAATGGTTTTGATTCTTTCATTTATGGTAGTGTCTAAATTTACCAATTAAGGAAAGTTTCTCATCACCCAAGTTTCAATTGGACCGAAACATGGAATCATGCAAGTTGTATAGTATGATGAATGAGAACTTTCAAGCATTGGAAAATTAAGACTAATTACTTCTACACATGGATGTGTGAGTCAAGTAAAGGACTAAGGGATCAAGTACACATTTCTATGCACTGATTAAGTCCACCACAAAATATCGATAAGACTATTCGTCATGATTTACTAAAGTTTAGTAAATATGGTTATACTTACAGGCTTAAGTATAATTCTAAAGCATTGGAAAATTTTCAGTGTATGGCAGAACGAATGAGAAGAATCAAATTAGGCAGAAGGATAAAAGTTTCTTAAATTTGAAAAGATGGGAGAGTACTTTAGTATCATGTTATATAATCATCTTAATGATTAAGAGACCTTATCATAATTCATCCTCTAAGTGCATTCTAATGGCTAAGAAGAGGAGTCATGAATTGTTGAAGTGGTTAAATCAAGAAGATGATTCATACTTCATTCCAAAAACAATTCTTAGAGTTATACTCTAATATTGTAACTTGAGTGACATGTCTTAAAGAAGGTTTAAAACACTTGTCAAATTTAAGAGTAAAAGTTTTCTAGTCTTGTACATTTGAAATTGGTAAGTTGTGATGTTTTGGATAAAACAAAGACCAACTAAGGCCAATTGTGTGAAGTGTTTGTCTTGATTAGAATCCACACTATCTCTTGAATATCTGACAAGAAAGTCTTATATGTCAAGAGGACAGTGGGAGTCTTAAGGGTCTTGAAAGTCTGAAGAACTAATCAAGAATAAAACCTGAAGTTCTTCACTGGCACACGACTTGAGGTTTATAACCTATCGTGTTGACATATTCTGTGCCCATTCCAATTAAATTTGGCTTTTCATATGAGTTCTTAGAATTCTCAATTGGTTGTACAACAACTTGGAAGTAATGGTAGGACCTTGAGCTGCCAGATGGCAAGAATTTAAGATTGAGTTCAGTCCATATGAGTTTGGATTTGTCATTATCCTTGTCTTGTGACTATGGTTTTGGCAATTCACATGGATAAGAACACATACACTATTAAATCTACGTGTCATAAGGTTTCTCTCCGATTCATGAAAATGATGGTGAGGAAACACTTTCACTAAGTAGATTTTAGCTAGATAGCAATTGTGATATTTGCATTCTCAAAGTCGTTAGTGGAGCATGTGTGGTTAATCGGCACACTAACATGGACTTGTGAGAAGTGGCAAAGGTCTAAACAATCGAGACTATGATTACAGCATCCATTTTCATAGTTCTTAAAATTGTTTAGACACACCTGTGAGCTATCTAAGCTATGGTGTATGATATTGATAAAGTTTTATCAAAGAAATCTAGTATCAGAAATATGAACTTTGGTAAGAAAGTCAATAAAGTATTGATTTCTAGAAGTTCAGTTGATTTCTGAGTACATGTCAAAGCTAGTGGGAGCATAAGTGTTATGCAAATAGTCATCATGTTAGTGGGAGCATGATAATTATGATAAAGGTTGCAAGTTAGCCATGTTAATTATAGAAAACAAAAAGTTTCAATTGGGAAAAAGTTGTTTTGCTATAATTAATGGAGAGGAAATTATACTTCATCTCAAATCTAAAAGCTTAGATTGAGGTTTTAATCGTATTTACTCAAGGATATATATATATATATATATATATATATATATATATATATATATATATATATGTGTGTGTGTGTGTGTGTGTGTGTGTGTGTGAGTTTCATGTTGGAATGGCTCAACATAAGGAAATTCTATATATGGGTCCATTATTTGCGTTCTAAAATTCGATTATGATTACGACATCCCTTTTCATAATCTGGATTATGAGAACTTGGTAAATTGAAATGGAAATATTATAGCAAAAGACTGGTTTAGTCTTTATGTGAGACATCATGAATCGTGTCCCATATGCTTCAGATATAGGATCGATTACATGTGCTATATTCATCCTTTATAAAATTTTCCAAATGCCTGAGTCATTAAGAAGGGAAAAGGTCTAGAATTGGATATGACTAAAGTTATTAAGCAATTGTCGAGTACAATCTAAGGTTTACCAAAGATTGGTTGCTCAGGGACAGTTGGAAGTATACTGTTAATTGATCTAGAAGGACCATATTGACATAATCTGTAAGGAGGCAACTCTTGTTCAGAGGTGATAGTCAAAATGGAATATAGAAATGTTTCAAAGTTAGAAAATTTTCAATCTGTGTAAGATTAGGAAACATTAATGCAAGAAGGAAGTTTCCAAGGAGTTGATCTCCTTTGGAATGCTCTGTAATATTTGTTGTCAAGTCTTTCTAACTTTGTGCATAATCATTACAAGAGGATCAATGCATATAAGTTTAGAATCTAACATATTTCAGTAAATGGCATGAATTTGGAATTCTTGCATTTGTAGTAAGGATTTGGGACTGTGAAATGAGAATCATTTGAGGTATGTACAATTGATCTATTTCGCAAAGTAAAGATCATAGACAAACATAATATGCATACTTGGTGTATGGCATGACTAGTGTTTAGAAAACATAGTCTACATGCTTGGAGCATGGGACAACTATTGTTTTAATTCAAGAATAAATTTGATAGCTGAAACACTATACAATGAATAATGTGTAATCAAATGGTGATAAATAAAAGGTGTTTTATTTATATTCATAGGTTTTGATACCATATTAGATTCTATTATTATTGTGTTTCATTTTGCATGTTTTGACTTCCAGAGTAACTAGGTCGTTCTTCCTGATTGACTAAGTTATTCAAACCATCCACAATCGGTCATATGTTGGAAGTAGATATGAATCAAGACTATCTTGGGTTGGGCTTGTAGAGGTCTAAGATGTTGGACAAAGTGGTGCTACAATACTCATGAATGCTCATAAGTTCTGAGTATTGGATTCAACCCGCGCTCATTGGAATCACTTCATGGATTTTATCACGAGTGATCATGAGACGATAATATCTTATATTCTTCAAACCTAGAGATATGATTTGTTACTATGAGTTGGTTATACATTGATTGCACGAAAATGCATTGGTAACTCGATGTTATAAAACGTGCCTTTGTGTATGATTCAACAAGTAGTGGAACAAGCCATATGAGTCGAAGTTTATCCATTCCTTTTACCTTTGGGATAAAAGTGATATCTGTGGGCCCCTCGATGATTTGGTGATGACAAATGTAAGTGCTCGGCCGGGCCTGGGCTGATTTGATTTGTTCAATTAGTCAGTCATCATAAATCGGAAATCGGGAAACAACAAATGGACAGAGAGAATGATTATAATCCATGACTCAGTCCATATGATATCTAGAATGGAGGAATATCTGATCCCTTATCTAATGGACAAGTCATTGACAAAGGTCAGAGATCATCGGTAAGGTCAGAGTTCAATAGAAGCTTTAGAGAGCTACGATTGCCAGTCGGTTCTTGAAGTCATACTTGCAATGATAGTTTTAGACTTATCCAACTGGGAGATTGTTGGATTAATGTCTAAGTCCATAACTATAATTGGTAAGACTTGACCCGACCCGACATGGTCCATTTGGGTTGCATGGCATCATGCATTTGGATAGACTATAATGAGAGAAATAACACTTAAGGTTGTTAATATATTATAAGTTCTAAATATATTAATAAGATTATTTAATTAGTATTGATCAAGAATTAATCTAGGATTAATTAAGTGATCAAAAGAAGACTAATTAAATATATGGGTTGATTGTGTAAATCTTCCATACTTGTATAGTGGGCTAATGCTTCATGGATTGTCAAGTTGGGCTAAAACCCATAAGATGCTCCATGGATGCTCCATGGTATATTTGAACCCATGAATCCAAGGAAATGGAAAGACATGACAATTAGGGTTTACCCTAATTGTGACACTATATAATGATCTTATTCTTGGGAAATATGGGCCACTATGTGTGATAGAAAGGGCTAGCCGATTTTCATGAAGTATGAATTTTTGTCTAATCTATTCCAAGTGTATTTGGTGTTGTGTGAACCATTTGAGGTGTCACACTTAGAGCACTAGGCACTCAAGCTTCATGAAGACATTCTACATCAAAAAGGTATGTAATTCTAACTTGATATATTCATATGAATCAATTTTATTATGCTAGTTAGGATGAATACCTTGGAAAGTTCATATTTTCATGTATAATAGAGAAAACATAGATCCAAGGTATTTAGGGTTGCATGTACACTTAGGAGTGTTAGAATGCTCAAAACCCAACACTAATGACCATAACGAATCCTTATGGTTGACTTTTGAATATCCTCATCACGAACCTTCACCTGATGGTAGCATGAAGGCAGATCAATCTTGGAAAACAAAGACGCATCCTACAACTGGTCAAATAGATCATCAATACTCGGAAGCGGATAACGGTGCTTCATCGTTAACTTATTTTGCTCTTGGTAATCAATACACATCATGCATGAACGATTCTTCTTCTTTATAAACAGGATCAGTGCTCCCACGACGAACAAATCGATCTGAAAAATCATTTGTTTAAGAGCTTCTGCAGCTGTGTAGACAACTCATGCATCCTCGGTGGTACTAACTGATAAGGTGCCTTGGTTAATGCAGCTGGACCATGAACCAGATCAATACGAAACTCAACCTATCTCTCTAGAGGCACTCATTGTAAATCCTCAGGAAACACATTTGAATATTCCTAAACGATTAGAAAACCATCAATCATCATTCTCTTGTCCTCTCTGGTATCTAATACACAAGCCATAAAACCAGAACAACCCTACTGAATATACCTTCTAGCTCCGTTGAATAGAGAGTTGGTCCCCCGTTGAGCACCCTCACCACAGATAACTAGTTATCCCCCACTTAGTATTCAAACCCGAACTAACTGGTGCTCGGAATCAATCATCGCCCCATTAGGGCTCAACCAATCCATCCCTACAATAACCTTGCTCTCACACAAAGGGATAGGAACCAAGTCGATCGGGTAATGCTCCCTAAATAAAACAAATACACAACCTCGATTAACCTTTGATACTCGTACAGGACGATCGTCGATGACCTCCATCTATAACGAGTAATCAAGCTCCCCATGAGTATCACCGAATTTGTGATAACCGTCAATTTTGGTCAAACAATGTCAACAAAAGTCAATTAGGTCAACACCACTCGTATTAGAATTTTAGGAGAAATGTGGTATTCTCTAATGTTACTAATGTACAATTGGCAAGTTATAATTCAAAGTACCTCTCTTTTTAGCAATTATTGAATATAAACCCTAATTAGGGTTAGTAACTTAAAAACAATTCGATAATTCAATTATATATTATTTCGGTATAAATAATATTCATAAAACCATGTAGTTGAATTCATAAACCGTATACTACATGACAAATTCATAACAAAGGTTACATATTCAGATTTTTGGTGAATTTGTCACCAAATGCAACGGATTCTATAGTCGACTTAAACACTCAAACTTTAACGAAAAGAATTAGGAATCATCCTAGAGTTCGTGTAATATGTTATTATTTTTGATGATAATGATTTTTATAATAATTTGTATTTAGATGATTAAAATTAAGTAATTATACATCATTTTTACCATATTTTTTTTATAAAAATCACCAACTCTTATAAAAATTACCAATTTTTTTTATACAAATACACTACAAAGACAACATTTGTCTTATATGGTGATTATACAGTTTATAAAGAATTATTATTTTAATTAAAAAGCCATACTTGAATCTTTTATTCAAGAAACCATGTCCTTTCCCCCATACCCACCCCTCACCCTCCCTCCCCGTCCTCCGTGTTTCGGCCGAGAACCCCCCCCCCCCCCCCCCCCGCCCCTTCACTCCATCTTCTTCATTTTCTTCATATCCTCTTCAAGAACAAGTCATTCTCTCTAGATTAATCTCCATAACGTTGTTATTGATCTTTTTAAGTTTTTCTTTACTAATCTAGTGATTCTACACACACACACACACACACACACATATATATATATATATATATATATATATATATATATATATATATATATATATATAGGGTGAGGTTTAATAGAGAACCATAATTAACCAAGGAACCAATGAACCAATTTTTTTCAACTTTTAGAGCTTATTTTTTATCAAAAAAAAAAAAATTACAGAAGTTCATAACTTTTTTTCCTTTTTCCAATGAAATGAAATTCGAATTATTATTTTTTTTTTACGTCAAATTCACAATGTGAATCTTTGAAAATTCACAATGTGAATCCGGATTCACACGGTGAATCTGAAAAATATTTTTCACATTCACAATGTTAATATATGAATTTAGATATTTTTAGATTTTTTTCGATAACCAATAAGCTCTAGACATTGAAAAAAAAGATTTTGTTCCTTGAAGAGCCAATAATTATGGTTCTCTATTGAACTTTTCCCATATATATATATATATATATATATATATATATATATATATATATATATATATATATATATATATGTATATACTTTTTTTGTTACATTTACATACATTAATATACGTTAATATCCATAGGATATTTCAATCTTCAAGTGTTCTTAGCTTGAAATCTTTCACCTTCACCTCTTTGTCCACCAAGAAACACACTCAAGGTGAGTTCATACCCCTTATTTTCATCTTTGTCCAAGTGTTAGTAGCGAATACAAGTAAA
Organism: Lactuca sativa; assembly: GCF_002870075.4. Lineage (NCBI taxonomy): Eukaryota > Viridiplantae > Streptophyta > Magnoliopsida > Asterales > Asteraceae > Lactuca > Lactuca sativa. The sequence goes on from NC_056627.2 coordinate 242,048,330, forward strand.
CTTGTATAATTGTACAAGTTGATATACATGCTTACTTTCATATTGTGTAAAGATGTTATCAATGTTATTACCTAGTATTATGAATATTTATGTGTGGTATATTTATTAAAATGAAAATCTATGAAAAATGAGTATAAACATGCTATATGTTCTTAAGAAAAAGTCATTAAAACAAAACTATAAAAACTAGGGTTTTTATGACTTTTCTAGCAAAAATGGTTATAACCAAGTTATTACATCATTTTTGTGGGATATAAATCAAAATATGTAATTTTGGACATATGTTATGAAACTAGTTATAAATACCAAGAGTTTGGTTTTACAAAAAGGAAACCTAAGAATTAACCAATTTTATGTAAAAATTAGGGTTTTTCTAACAAAAATGGTCATAAGCAGGGTATGGTACCAGTTTTGAGAGATTTGACATAAAATATTTTGTTTTAAACACATAAAGTTAACTTGAATTAAATGTCACAAAAATTTAAAAACAAATTTTACAAAGTTTATAATTCAATATTTGCCGTTTGGTGACGTAAAGAAAGTCAAAAACTAGAAAACTGACTTTATCATGCTAAAAGTTCACATACATGTGTTAGATGTATAATATATATGATTTATGAAAATCTAAACATGTTAATTTATATATATATATATATATATATATATATATATATATATGTGTGTGTGTGTGTACAACGAAATAATTATAATAGAGTATAATAGGTATAGATTATGGGTCATCAACACTATTATAACATTTTGGGACAAGACGAATAATTATATATAAGTATATAATTATTATAAACTATATTAATACTATGGAAAAGTGATATTTATACTTACAAGGGTTTTCATTACACAAAACGTAAAGTTGTTGAAACAATTATTTGAGACAAAGTCTTCACCGTATCTACCAGAGTACACACTAAATCCCTTAATTATAGATCTATACGGGACTGACAATCCCTCACCTAAGCTGCTAGCTATAGCTAGACTGGTAGGTCTGGGATGAAAAGTGTTTAACATTCTGATGCCTGAAGAATGTCGCGGCAGGCCAACTTCAGTTTTAGCATGGTTGTAATAACTCACATGGGAAATCTACAATACCTTTAGTGAAGGTTTTTGAGCATTCTTACACTCCTATGGTATACATGCAACCCTAGATGCTTTGGATCTATGTTTTCTCTATTATACATGCATACATTCAATATTCCAAAGCATCATCCTAACTAGCATACATTGGAGTATCTATACTACAAGATTCTAGTTAGATGACACACCTTTTGTTGTAGCTTGTAGATCTTCTTGGATTTAGCCTTTAAGAACTTAGCACCAATAGTGTGAATGCATCAAATGGAATCACGACACACCTAGGACAAAGGATAACTTTTGAGAGAGTATGGTGCATACAAGACATCGACACTATGGCTCTCCAAGAAAACACTAGTGTCTTATTTCACGAACTAAGGGGCTTCTTATATAGTGTGGCACAACTAGTGTTACACCATGCAAACCCTAATGTGCTTGAGTTTTCACATTCCTTAGGCTCCATGGGTTTTAACCTCCATGGAGTATCCATTATTCACCACATGGGTTTAGCCCAACATAAAGAACTATGGATCATAAGCCCACTTTATAAGAATGGATGACTTTTTTTATCACTAAATTAATTCCAAATTAATTCTTGATCAACACTATTTAAATAATATGATTTCTTATTATTATATTAGAACTTATAATATGTTAATAAATCATAAATAACCTCTTCTCAAAAGTCCATCCTGTCAAGTTGTCCTGATGATATGCAGCCCAAATGGACCATGCTACTCTCGGGTCAAGTATAAACCAATTATAGTTATGGACTTAGACACTAATCCAACAATCTCCCACTTGGATAAGTGTAATAACTATTATTGCAAGTACGGCTCCACAACCCGACTAGCAATCATAGCTCTTCAATGCCGCTGTCAAACTCTGATCTAGTGAATGACGCGTCCATTAGATACGGGATCATATATTCCTACATTCTAGTTATCGTATGGACCGAGACATGGATTTTAATCATTCTCTCTGTCCATCTATTTTTTCCCAGTTTCCGATTTATGACGACTGACTAATTGAACAAATCAGATCAGTCCAGGCTTGGTGAAGGACTTCGGGTGTCATCACTAAATCATGGTGGGGCCCACAAATATCACTTTTATCCCTCCAAGGGTAAGAGGAATGTATAAACTTCGAATCATATGCTTGCTCTATCTACTCATCAAGTCACACACAACGATATGTTTTATAACACTGAGTTACCGGTGCGTTTACATATCATCAATGTGCAACCAACTTGTAAAGTGCAACTCATATCTCTCCGATTGAAGAATACAAGATATTGTCGTCTCATGATCACTCGTGATAAAATCCATGAAGTGATTCAGATGAGCGTGGGTTGAATCCATTACTCGAATGTTATTCCAGGAGCACTCATGAACACTACAGCTATGTCCTAGACAAACTACAGACCCATTCATGATAGTCTTGCCTCAATACCTACTTCCAAAGTATGATCGACTGTGGATGGTTTGAATAACCTAGTTATTCGGGAAGTCAAAACATGCAAAGCGAAATACAATAATAATACTAATCCTATATGGCCCAAAAAACTTTGAAGTCATATTGAGTACTCATTATTCATTGTATAATGTTTCGAATAATCAACTTAATACTAGAATTAAAACAATAGTCATACCATGCTCCAAGCATGCAGACTATGTTTGTCTAAACAATAGCTATGACATACTCCAAGCATGCACACTATGTTTGTCATTGGTCCTGACTTTGTGAAATAGATCAATTGAAAAACATTTCAATGATGCGCATTCAAATCTTTATTGCAGGTGTAAGAATTCCAAATTCTTGTCACTGCTAGGAAGTGTTAGATTCTAAACTATCATGCAATGATTCTTCTTTAATGTCTAGGTAACAAAAGTCACAGAGACTTGACCAAAGATATTACAACATATTCCTTTGGAGATTGTTACAAGACAATCCCATGGAAGTGAAGTCTCAAATTCAAAGTGCATTCCTTTGAACATCCTTCTTGCATAAAAGTTTCTAACCATAGATTCTTAATATCCAACACCCAATATGAAAACATTTTGTATTTGCCATATGACAACTCATTATTAATAGAATACTTTCTATTTATAATAATGTCGATATAGTCCATCCATTACTATACTTCCAACTATCTTTAAGCGACCAATCCTGGCCGAACCTTAGATTGTCCTTTAACAGTCGTTTAACCAATTTAGTCATATCTGGTTCTAGTCCTTTTTCCCTCTTAATGCCCTAGGCATTTGGAAAATTTAGAATGGATGAGTATTATAGCACATGTAATCAATCCTATCCCCGAAGCATATTGGACACGATTCATGATGTCTCACATAAAGATATGATACTTGACTATTCTTTTGCTATAATGTTTTTATTTGCCATGTTCTCATCATTCGAATTATGAAAAGGGATTCCATAATCATAGTTGAATTTTGAGAACGCAATAAACAATTTAAGAACTTACAGCAATAAGTCTCAAATTTTTAGGCTTTTGCCATTGCTCACAATTCGAATTATGAAAAGGGATGCCGTAATCATAATCAAATTTGAGAATGCAAATATCACAACTGTTATCTCCTTAAAATCTATTTAGTGAAAGCATTTCCTCACCATTATTTTCATGAATCGGAGAGAAACCTTATGACACTTAGATTTTATGGTGTATGTGTTCCTATCCATGCGAATTTGTCAAACCATAATCAAAAGACAAGGTTAGTGATAATTCCAAACTCATATGGATTGAACTTGTTTAATCTTAATTTCTTGCCACCTGGTAGCGTAAGGGCCTACCATGTCTTCCAAGTTGATATGCAAACAATTGAGAACTTATAGATCTCACATACATAGTCAACTTTAACTGGAATGGGCACAAAAACAAGAATATGTCAACACGATAGGTTAGAAACCTTAAGTCGTGTGCTAGCGATCAACAATAGGTTTTATTCCTGATTAGTTCTTGAAACTTGTCATGATCTTTAAGACTCCTACTGACCTCTTGACATATAAGATTCACTTAGTCATGGAACATTACTTGACAACCAAATATTCAAGAGTTAGTGCGGTTTCTTATCAAGAAAGACACTTCACACAATTGGTCTTAGTTGGTCTTTGTCCTTAACAAGACATCACGATTTACCAATTTCAAATGTACAAGAGTAAAAACATGTTACTCTACATTTGATGAGTGCTATAAACCTTCTTAATTTAGTATCACTCAAGGCACAAGCTTGGAGTATGACTCTAAGACTTGTTTTTGGAACAAAGTATGACTCATCTTGTTGATTTTACCATTTCAAACAATTCACGATTCCTCTTCTTAGCCATAAAAATGCACTAAGATGTCCTTAGAGGATCAATTGTGACATGGTTTTCAGAATCATTAAGATGATCATAAAACATGATACTCAAGTACTCTCCCATCTTTTCAGATTGGAGAAACTTATATCTTTCTGCCTAATTTGACTCTTCTCATTGGTTCTACCATACATTGAACTTTTCCAATGACTCAGAATTATACTTAAACTTGTAAGCATAACCATATTTACTAAACTTTAGTAAATCATGACGAATAGTCTTATTGTTCTTTGTGGTGGACTTGTCCAGCGCACACCCAGTGTACCCGATCCCCTAGTCCTTCACTTGACTCACATATACATGTGAACATGGAATTAGTCTTAATTTCCCAAAGACGAAAGTTCTCATTCATCATACAATACAATTTGCATGATTCCAAGTTCCTATCCATTTGAAGCTTGGGTGATGAGAATCTTTCCTTATTTGGTAAATTATGACACTACCACAAGCGAAAGAATCAAATTCATATTCCAATATTGCTATCAATGGAAACATATAAGCAACAATTTTTTCACAAATGCCATTGTAAGGAAATTTTAAAATAAGATAAATTTCAAAGTTTTTCTTTATTTATAAAAATTGCGGAAAAATTATCCTTACAATGCAAATACGAGTGAAAATATGTTGTTATCTATTCCTAAGCAATCTATCTTAACTCTTAAGCAGCAACTCAAAAATCCGATCATCGAACCACGCGATCAAAATCCATATTTGTGACCAGATTCCGCATACTCTTCCTTTAAGCTTCCTTTCTCTTCTTCGATTCTTCAAAACATCAAAATGTAATTACATTACATCATATATTAAGGATCTTCAAATAGGAACTTAATAGAGTCAGACAGTGGATTTTACTTGAAGTTGAGTAAAAAAATTTGAGTTTACCATCCTTGCGATCTTTCAGGTAAATACGGCAGCTTCGTAACCAATGCCCCTTCTCTTGGCAATAGAAACATATGGACTCTTTGGGAATGGTACACAGGACTATCTCAGACTTAGCCTTTCTCTTTACCATTCGGTCAAATGACTTGACTATGGCTGATCCCTTTCCATTGGGAAGAGAAAGCTATTATGGACTTTTAATGTTACCATTGTCAATGTCCATGGAAGTTTCGGAAATGGATCTTCCAATGAAATTTGCTTTTCCAGTGCGCTAAATCATTGCGGATTCAGCAGCAACAAGCAAAGAGGTAAGATCAATAAGGGTCATGTCGTCGTCTCCTATATAATAGTCCTTAAGGGGACCTGCTATATGACTTAGGAAGTTATTGAAGAACCCAGTCAACCACCAACTTCCTTGAGACTTCGACACCCAACTCTCCTAGCTTGTCAATATGTCACTTCATCTCCAAGACGTGAGCACATACAGACTTTCCTTCCTGCCAATCGGGCTTTGAGTGACCTAGAACTTGTGGGTTAGGGATAATTATTGGAGGACGTGAAGGAAGTGAAGTTCCACTAAAGCACAAAGAAGGGATTAATCTTTCACCTTGATTACCTTGTGGAAAATCATCTTTATAAAGAAAGTTTTTTTCAAAAGATTCGGGAAGACCATACTTGTGTGAACATAGACATTTATGAGGGAGAAATTCAAGTTTAGTTGATTTTAGTCCTTAATATAACACCTAACATTAAATATTAAGGCTAGGACCCAACACAATACTTTACAATTCAGAAGAGGGATGCCGTAATCCAAATTGCAAAATATTTGAAGGTAGGTAAATGATGTTTGCAATTTCCACCATGAAAAACAAAAAAAAATTTAGGTTTTAAGTGAATTGAAACTCCTAGATCCTTTGAGATTCATTGTACTTTTCAATGGCATGTTTAAATCTCGATTGTGCCCTTCAAGTTTGTGACTGGGATGCCGAGGATCACAAAAAAGGTGTGAATAACCATGCTAATTAGCTTGGTACACCCAATGTTACAACCATCTAATCAATGTGTCGGTTAACCATACATGCTCCATTGATCTATGATTAACATAAAACTACTCTTTGCCACACACTATCAGTCCTATATTAGTGTGTCAGTTAACCATAGACGCTCCACTAACGACTTAACAAGGTGCAAAGTGTAATTTCATGGATTAGCACCATATTCACATTTTCCTAAAGTAACTAAGATTGGGGATTTAATAAAAGTTTAGTTACTTTATAATTATCATTATACTTTTAATGAAAATTAATGTCCTGTCAAACTCGTTCGGCTAATGACCCTCCACCCCTCAAGGAAGCGGTGGGTGAGAGTAGACACCCATTAAAATGGCATTTTATAGGCAGTAACTGTTGGATAATGTGTCTAAGTCCATAAGTATTTCTGGTATGTACTTGACCCGACTCGGCATGGTCCATTTGGGTTGCATGGCACCATGCAATTAGATAAACTAAAATGAGAGAAATACCACATATAGTTTATTAATATATTATAAGTTCTAATATATTAATAATATTATTTAACTAGTTTGATCAAGAATTAATTAAGTGATCAAAAGATAACTAATTAAATATATAGGTAGATTATGTAAATCTTCCATATCTTATATAGTGGGCTAAGAGGCTCCATGGATTATCAAGTTGGGTTCCGCCCATACGATGCTCCATGGAGTTAACCCATGGATCATGAAATGAAGAGTCATGTTGCATTAGGGTTTATCTAATGCAACACACTATATAAACAAAAGTATTCTCCCCAAAATCGGTTACACTAAGAAATAAGAGGGCTAGAGCCGATTTTGCAAGTGTAAGACTCTCTCAAAGTTTACTTCTTTGCATTTGGTGTTTTGTGAAGCATTTGAGGCATCACACTTGGGGTGCTAGGCTCACAAGGTTTCAAGGATCATAATCAACAACAAGGTATGTTATTCTATCTTTCATTCAAGATAAAAATGTTGCCCATGTAAGCTAGATAGGAATACAACCTTGGAATTCAACTTTGTATGATAATTAGACAAACATAGATCCAAGGTTATTAGGGTTGCATGTACACTAAGGAAGTGTTAGAATGCTCAAATCCCATCAGTGGTATCAGAGCCTAGGCTTGTTTGTTGATTTTTGTGCAAACTGCTAGAAAGAAAATCAATTTTTTGTCTTCTACTCGTATGAACTCGCCGAGTCCATGGGGGGACTCGACGAGTCCATGAACAAATACAAGCTACTTGTCGAGTCTCTTCTTGCACTCGACGAGTAGAGGCTGTAGTTTTCAGAATTTCGATTTCTGCTGCTGGAAATGGACTAGAAACATTACCCTAAACTGTTTTGGTGTTTTAAAACATTTTTTAGATGGTGTAATGTTTATGCTAATCCATTTACAATGGCAATTATCAAAATTACAAGTTTTAGGTGTAATTTCTGATTCTTGAAAGTGTTCATATTCATGTTCTTGAACTTATGTTGATTAGATGATCATAGGAATTGTTTGTAACCTTAATGGTAGTTTAATTCAAGATCATAATGTGTTTTAATGGAGTCCATAACTTGTCCTCAAGTTATGGAAAACCAAAAGTCACACTTTTAGTAAAGCCGTTAAAAGAACACAAGAGTTATAAAAATGAAGTGTCTTCATTTTTATTACTTAATTAATTCATAAGTTATAAGAAATGAAAAGTTTTGGAAATTTACAAAACTTGCTCTCAAGTTTTGGAACAAGTAAAGTCTTGATTAAAACTTTAGTTCCAACCCTTAGAATTTTAAAAGTTAAAATTCAACCTTTATACCTTATAATATTATAAGTTAATAATATATATATATATATATATATGTATATATATATATATATATATATATATATATATATATATATATATATATATATATATATATATATATATATATATATATATATATATATATAAGATCAATTCGTCTTACCGCTAGTACGCCTCATTCACGAAGCCGATCTATAAGGTGGTGGGGGGGGGGGGGTATAAGGTTGTTGGCTAAAAAATGGGAACTTAATGGGTGTCCACTCTCACCCACCGCTTCCTTGATCGGTGGAGGGTCGTTAGCCGAACGGTTAAGACAAGGACTTATAAATTCTCATTAAAAGTATGATGAATATTATAAAGTAACTAAATGCTTTTATTAAATTCCCAATCTTAGTTACTTTAGGAAAAATGTGAATAAGTTGCTAATCCATGAAATTACACTTTACACTTTGTTTAAGTCGTTGGTGGAGCGTGTGTGGTTAATCGGCACACTAACTTGGACTTAACAAGGTATCTAAAGGGTGACTTAAGGTTTATCATAGTATCGGTGGAGCGTGTGTGGTTTACCGACACATCGATTGAGTGATAAATATTAAGGGTACCAAGTGATTTGCATGGTTACTTCACACCTCGTTTTGTGATCCTCGGTATCCCAGTCACAAAACTTGGAGGGCACACTCAAGATTGAAACATGCCTTAGAAAAGTTCATTGAATCTCAACAAAATCTAGGAATTTCTAAGAACCAATTAAAAAACCTAATATTTAAATTTCGTTTTTCATGGTGAAAATTGGTGAATCGTTATTCACCTACCTTTCAAATATGTTACAGCTTGGATTACGACATACCTCTTCTAAGTTATAATATATTGTGATTGGATCCTAGCCTTAATATTACATTTAGGTGTTTTATTAAGGACTCTCTTTATATCTAAACTAATATTGTTCTCTTCTTTCAGATGTCTTCAAACAATGCTGCTTCTGGCTTTAATCCTAATGGCTCCTTTACCCTTATGACCTTGTGCGGGAAAGTCACTTTTAATGGATCCAACTTCAATGAATGGATCAGAAACATCAGGATGATTACCCGCTACGAGGACAAATAATATGTCCTTGACAAGGAGCTTGAGGAGATTGATGAGACCACTACAACTCCCTAGGAGATCGCTGATTTTCGGGCACATGAAAGGGATGCTACCAAAGTGGCACACATCATGTTGGCCACCATGACAGCAGAACTCCAAAAGTCCTATGAGGACTTCTACCCTATTGAAATGCACCAAGATCTGATGGAAAGATACCATGAAAGTGCACGACAAGAGAGGTATGAAATCATCTGCTCCATCATAACAACCATGATGAAGGACGGAGAATCTGTCACGAGCCACATATAGAAAATGCAAAGGTATGTGGATCGGTTGCTGAAGCTTAATGTGAACTTCCATGAGGAGCTTGCAAAGGTATGTGGGTCATTTTGTACTTCTCACCTTGGGGAGCTCCGGTCTTGTTCGTGAAGAAGAAGGATGGATCGTTTCGAATGTGCATCGATTATAGGGAACTCAATAAACTAACGGTCAAAAATCGCTACCCTCTCCCTCGTATCGACGACATATTCGACCAACTACAAGGAGCAAGTTACTTCTCCAAGATTGATCTTAGATCCGGGTATCACCAGTTACGGGTGCTTGAGGAAGATGTCCCGAAGACAGCCTTCCGAACCCGTTATGGGCCTTTTGAGTTCGTAGTGATGCCATTTGGACTGACTAACGCCCCCGCAGTATTCATGGACTTGATGAATAGGGTGTGTCGTCCATATCTAGATCAGTTCGTCATCGTCTTCATTGACGATATACTCGTCTACTCTCAGAGCGAAGAAGAAAACATGTATCATTTACGACGAGTCCTGGAAACACTGCGATCCGAGAAATTATATGCGAAGTTCTCTAAGTGCGAGTTTTGGATCTGAAGAGTTGAATTCTTAGGACACGTGGTTAGTGAAGAAGGAATCCACGTGGATCCCTCCAAAATTAAAGCTACTGAGAACTGGTCAGCACCGAAGACGCCTACAGAAATTCATCAATTTCTAGGCCTCGCTGGCTACTACCGCAGATTCATCCAAAACTTCTCTCGGATTGCGAAGCCTCTCACCCTGTTGACGCAGAAGGGTGTATCATTCGACTGGGAAGAGAAACAGGAGAAGGCATTCCAGACCCTGAAGCGAGCCCTATGCACCGCACCGGTATTATCCCTTCCCGAAGGGACATAAGATTTTGTTGTATACTGCGATGCATCAAATCAGGGGCTTGGTTGTGTCTTGATGCAACAAGGTAAGGTCATCTCCTATGCCTCAAGACAGCTAAAGACACATGAGGTGAACTACACTACTCATGACCTTGAGTTAGGAGCGGTCGTCTTCGCACTAAAAATCTGGAGACACTACTTGTATGGGACGAAGAGAATGGTGTACACCGATCACAAAATCCTCCAACACATACTAAACTAGAAAGAACTCAACATGAGGCAGCGTCGATGCGTCGAACTACTCAGCGATTACGATTGCGAAATCCGATACCACCCAGGGAAAGCCAACGTAGTAGCAGACGCTCTGAGTAGGAAGGAGTATTCTGGACGAAGGACAAAGTCATTGACAATGACTATCCGTTCACATCTATCCACGCAGATCAGGGAGGCTCAGCTGGAAGCCTTAAAGCCTGAGAATGTGACTGGAGAATCCCTGCGTGGAATGGATATAAGTTTGGAGGTCAAGGGTGACGGAGCCTACTACTTCATGGACCAAATCTGGACTCCGCGCCATGGAGGTTTCAGAGACTTGGTCATGAGGGAAGCACACAACACTCGCTACTCCGTCCACCCAGGTTCAGATAAGATATATATGGATCTCAAAAAGCTATAATGGTGGCCTAACATGAAAGCGGAGATCGCTACCTTTGTGAGCAAGTGCCTTACTTGCACGAAGGTCAAGGTCGAATATCAAAAGCCATCAGGACTCCTCCAACAACCAGAGATACCGGAATGGAAGTGGGAGCGGATTACAATGGACTTTATAACCAAGCTACCCAAGACAGCGGGCGGGTTGGATACCATTTAGGTCATCATCGACAGATTGACCAAGTCTGCACACTTCCTACCCATCAAGGAAACGGATAAGATGCAGAAACTCACAAGAACATACATAAAGGAAATAGTGCGGCTGCATGGCATCCCTATATCTATTATCTCGGACAGAGATAGTAGATTTACCTCTAGATTTTGGCAATCACTACAAAAGGCGCTAGGGACGGCTGCATGGCATCCCTATATCTATTATCTCGGACAGAGATAGTAGATTTACCTCTAGATTTTGGCAATCACTACAAAAGGCGCTAGGGACGAGGCTGGACATGAGTACAACCTACCATCCGCAGACTGACGGACAAAGTGAGAGAACAATCCAAACTCTCGAAGATATGCTGCGAGCTTGTGTGATCGACTTCAGTAAATCGTGGGATACACGCTTACCTATTGTGGAGTTTTCCTACAACAATAGTTACCATACGAGCATCAATGCAGCTCCATTCGAAGCCCTCTACGGCTGGAAGTGCAGATCCCCTCTGTGCTGGGCTGAGGTGGGTGACACTCAGTTAGCTAAAGGACGAGTTCCTGACAGCGCTCTCACTCGTCCGGAGATCATTTGAGAAACGACCGAGAAGATTGTACAGATTCGTGAACGACTAAAAGCCGCTAGGGATCGATAGACAAGCTACGCAGACAAACGAAGAAAACCCTTGGAGTTCCAGGTGGGAGACCGAGTCCTTTTGAAGGTCTCGCCCTAGAAAGGCACGATAGGCTTCGGAAAGCGTGGAAAGCTGAACCCGAGGTACATAGGGCCTTTTGAGATCCTTGCTAGAATCGGCCCTGTAGCCTACAAACTCAACCTACCCTACGAGCTAAGTAACATACATCCTACCTTCCACGTCTCAAACTTGAAGAAATGTCTGTCCGATGAGACTCTCGTGATTCCCCTCGACGAGATCGAGGTCAATGAGAGCCTCAACTTCGTGGAAGAGCCTGCAGAGATTATGGATCGGGAAGTAAAACGAAAGAAACAAAGCCGCATCCTAATTGTGAAAGTTCGGTGGAACGCCAAGCGGGGACCAGAATTTACTTGGGAGCGCGAAGATCAAATGAAACTCAAATATCCCCATCTCTTCGCTTAGGGGGGGATACAAGTCAAATATACATGTTTATGGAAATTAATCACATGTGATTCACTATCCGTAGTTCAAATCACATGTGATTTACCGCTATGCTTTATAAAAGGATTTTACGTTTTCAAAACTATTTTGGTTAAAATTTTTTTTTTCTAAATGTTTCCTTTGGACAAGATTTTTATTAAATAATTTTTTCTTACAAAAATGTAACCACACTAATATATTTATATAAGTAAGACTTGAAGGACTTAGGACCGATAGCTCGCCTTATTTCCTGTTCTTGTTTGATTGTGGGCTTAGGGTAGTTGTTATCCGTCCGACTGTCGTTGATTTCTTAGTTATATATCATGTATATTAGTGTTGGATACGAGTATTTTCATTTCATCCGATGCTTAAACCACTAAATTGATAAGAACCATACACATGAAGTTAACTATAATAGGTATAGTTAAGGCCACTACTACTCGCTATAACTACTACTCTACCCACTATAATACACACTATTACAAGACTATACACTAATAAGAGAACACACTACGAGCTATACAAAAGACTACTACACTATAATACAAGAGAAAGTACTAATCCGAAGATAACACACTAACTCACTATGAGATACTCTATTCGCTACACACTACGCCCAAAGTTTTCCGACAGGAGAACGACGCTACATGTATAGATCTATACAGGGCAGACACTATTACTTCCCGACTATTAACTTCAGTCCGAGCCGTGCAGGCCCAGGGATGCCGCTACTTCACTACACTGTGCATGACTGGGAAGGTCATGGGGTTCTCTATTATACACACTATTGGTAACATCCAAGGAATACACTATAACCACACTAAAAAACTAAACTAAAGGCTAAGTTAATATCCCGAAGTAAACAAGTATATAACACTAAAGGAAGTTAGCACCACTATTATTGACTTCAGGCATAACCTACCATATTGAATTACTTATTGGAGATTTACCATTATACTTTTACAATAAATGGCTTTCAAAGATGAAAATTACATGTTTCTTAAAGGTTCCCACTTACAATGTATTTCTGGAAAATATAGGATTTTCTAGGTTTTTCTACTACTTATAAATGTAAATTGCAGCATTTCATACTATCGGTTCTAATGCTTTTTATACAAAACTCACACTAAACCCTTATGAACTCACCAGCTTTATGCTGATATTCGTTTTAAAAATAACTTGTATCCTCAGGTCAAAGATAGACAGGTACAGGTGCAGCATTTTGGAGAAGGTGGAGCATACAAGATCCATCTCTTATTTTTGTATTACTTTTGGTGTTTGTTGAACATTACAAAACACACTTGTAAATTTAACTCACTATGTAATGCAATGGTTGTATGTTTCTTTTTTTTTTACTATTATGCAATTGTGATGATACTGTACATGACGTCCTCCACCCCAAAACGTATTCCGCCGTTATTAGTTTTGGGGTGTGATAGATTGGTATCAGAGCATTGTTTATAGTGAATCAAGTATATCAACTTATAAAAGATATACGAACTATAAACACTTTGGGACTAAAACACTCTGACCAAGAATATATATTGTTAAGTATCTAAAAGATTTAAGTAAGTATATATATACACACATCACTATAAAACACAGAAGTCAGTGTCACCCTAGAACATAACAAAAGTATTAAGATTGTTGGATAGCACAATTGGGCTTAGAGACATCTAGTCACATTTGGGAGGATGTAGCCTAATCAACTACGTTTTCCTGGGAGTCAATAGCATGTGCCTAATCTTGGTTGTGGTGTTGCAACAAGTCTAAGAACTTACCAACACTACCACAATAACGTTACCATAAGAATACTATAGGAGTATTCTGTATCTCTAAAATGCACGTATGTGATAACTAAAAGGGTCATTACTGGTAGGACAATAGTTGCTAAGTGGATACACCACGGTTACATGTGACTAGGGCGCTATAGACTCAGAATATGTAGCCTTTGCTTCATTCCCTGTTCTTGTTTGATTGGGGGTCTGAAGTTAGGGTTGCTTATTCGAAGGACTATCTTGCTTCAGTTACATGTAATCGGTATCCACTACACAAGTATTGGGTCGACTGATAACGATTCATCTTATAAGTATCTTAGAGTAGTACGTCTATTAACCTTTCCTTTCTCCCTTTTTCTCACGTAGATAGCATGGCTGGCTTCCACCATCCCGGTGATCCGTACTATCCAAACCAGGGCAATGGAGGATGGCTCGATGAGGAGTCAGACGATGATCACCTGATCCCTTTGGATGATCATCATGATGAAGGCTTCTCGGATTGCTCGAGCTCCGAACCAGAAGTTAACAACCAACCTCCTGAAGCTCCGAACCCTAACCCCCGTCCGACATTTCAGGGTCCCACTCCTATGTGGGCCATATCCTTGCACCGATGGAGCGAGGAGCAGGGTCAGCCTTTCCCTTACAATGGAGACCGAAGCTTCTACAACATAAGTGAAGGAGGATCAGTGGATCGGGTTCTGCCCATCATGATCCGAAGGATTGCCAGGAATGTCGAGCAGGGTCAAGCTGCTATTGGTCGAGTGGTAGAAGTGGATGCCAACTCGAATCTTAACACATTTCGTATCCGCCAACTCGAAGAAGCCATGGGAACGACAAGGAGGACCAACGAGGCTCTACAGCACCAGCTGGCTGCATCCCGAGCCGAAGTTAGGGAACTCCAAGCTCGCCAAAGGACTCATGATCGACACCTTCAAGAAGTTATGCATCAGCTAGCGGATCTGAGGATTCGCCCAACAAGTAACCGTCGCCAGTAGAAGACGTCTAGTTACCTCACTCTTTTGTTTAATGGACTAGCCTTTCCTCTCTATGTTCCGTAGATCTCTTGTATGTAAACATTCCTAGCTTAAAAATACTCTAAATAGACCTCTAAACTGCCAACATTTTCTTTATGGTTTGATGTAAGACCTATTGTTAGTTCAGTATTCATGAACTTGTGTTACATCATTAATACCCGTATATTGGCAGTTGATTACTCTATTTCTATGACTCTCATTCTGATCTTGGGTTATGCTGATTTAATCCATGAAACACTCTATTCACATTTACACTAGATCTTACTATTGTTATCCTTTCTATGATCTTCCAGTGAAAGATGCCTCCACGAAAGCGTCCAAGCAGAGGAAGACCAGCAACTCAAACCCCTCCTCCACCACATCCTCCTCCGCAGTTCGATCCAGTGATGTTCCAAACAGCTGTGACAGCAGCCATGGCCCAAATGAACTCTGGAGACGCAAGCGGTGGTAACTCCAGGTTTGGTGAAGTCCATCAACGAGTGCAGGGATGCACTTATAAGGACTTCATGAACTGTAAACCTACTTTCTTCGATGGTACCGGAGGAATTCTAGCGTTATCCCAATGGTTCGAAAGAACCGAAGCTGTGTTTGAAATGTGCTCTTGCCCCGAAGAGAGCAAAATCAAGTTTGCTAATGCCACCCTCACCAACAGGGCCCTGACATGATTGAACGGCCATGTCAGTGCACTCTCCTTGGTTTCAGCCAATGCCATGGGCTGGGATACTCTAAAGGATCTTATGAGGACGGAATACTGCCCTAGAGGCGAAATCCAGAAACTTGAGGAGGAAATCTGGAACCTCAAGATGGTGGGGACCGACATAATAGCGTACACAACCAGGTTCTGCGACTTGGCGGCTATGTGTCCCAATATGATCCCGTCAGAGAGCAAGAAGATTGAACGGTACATCTGGGGTTTAGTGCCCCCGTATCGAGGAAATGTTCTAGCCTCACGCCCTACCACCTTTGACAGCGCCAAGGAATTGGCCTAGAGTCTGATCAATCATGAGATCTCTTCCACTCCAGTGACAGCAACCACAACTACCACTACACCACCCGGTTCATCTGACAGAAAGAGGAAGCGTATGGATAAGAAGAAAGGCAAGAAAACTCAAACCTCCTCCAAGGACCAGCAAATTGTGGCGGTCCATGCTGCCACTACTCCAGCCGCACCTACCCCGCCAAAAGCTTATAGTGGGAATCTGCCCAAATGTCCCAAATGTCCTTTCCACCACCATGACCCCTGCCGTGAATTGCAGTGCTCCAACTGAGGCCGGAAAGGCCATACTGTCTGATTTTGCAAGGCCCCTCCCAAACCTATCTCACAAGTTCCCGGTACGGGAGTGACCCTGACGTGTTATGGCTGTGGTGAAGCTGGTCATTATACGAAGAACTGTCCGAAGGCTACAAATGCTGGGGGAGCTGGAAGGTTACTCACCATCGGTCACAATGAAGCGGTAGCGGATCCCACAGTGGTCACGGGTACGTTTCTTCTCAACAACTCTTATGCATGTGTCTTATTCGATAGTTGTGCAGAAAGAAGCTTCATAAATCAAAACTTTAAACACTTACTCAAACAATCCCACTATAAGCTAAAATGAGAGAAATTACACTTCTGGTTTATTAATATATTATAAGTTCTGATATATTAATAATATTATTTAATTAGTTTGATCAAGAATTAATTAAGCGATCAAAAGATAACTAATTAAATATATGGGTAGATTATGTAAGTCTTCCATATATTATATAGTGGGCTAAAAGGCTCCATGGATTATCAAGTTGGGTTCCACCCATAGGATGCTCCATGGAGTTAACCCATGGATCATGAAATGAAGAGTCATGTTACATTAGGGTTTACCTAATGCAACACACTATATAAATAAAGGTGTTCTCCCCAAAATCGGTTACACTAAGAAACAAGAGGGCTAGAGCCGATTTTGCAAGTGTAAGACTCTCTCAAAGTTTACTTCTTTGCATTTGGTGTTGTGTGAAGCATTTGAGACATCACAAGTGGGGTGCTAGGCTCACAAGATTTCAAGGATCATAATCAACAACAAGGTATGTTATTCTATCTTTCATTCAAGATAAAAATGTTCCCCATGTATGCTAGATAGGAATATAACCTTGGAATTCAACTTTGCATGATAATTAGACAAGCATAGATCTGAGGTTATTAAGGTTGCATGTATACTAAGGAAGTGTTAGAATGCTCAAATCCCATCAGTAACTTTATACCCCCTTATAGACCGGATTCGTGAATAAGGCCTACTAACGGTAAGACTGACTTTACTCTTATACATATATATAAATATTAAACCTATAATATTATAATATTATAAGGGTACAATTTTAAACTTTAAATTTCTAGGGTTTGGAACTAAATCTGTCAAAAGAAGAATCTACATTTACAAATTCCAAAACTTGAGGGTAAATTTTAAACTATTCAAAAACTTTTGGAATCCATAACATATGAGATCAATATAGGATTTAATGAAAAGACTCTTGAAAATCCATAACTTGAGGACAAGTTATCTAGTTCATAAAAGCATTTATGGAAAAGGACTCTTGAAGTTCGTAACCTATAAGTTTAATGAACTCTTTAAAAAGAAAAACTTTTAATTTTCCATAAATTGAGGACAAGTTATGGAGTATATTAAAGGCCATAAACATCATCAAATATACTAACAAGCATGTCAAATAATGTCCATGATCTAGATTAAACTCATATGAACAAGATAATTCATATGAAATAAATTTCATGTAATTAGCATAATCATATAAACTAATACAAAACATAAAACTTTGATAAGTATCTTATGAATTGGATAGGCATGATCATTACCAAATAAAAAATAGGTTTATAAGTTCAAAAACAACTTAGGGTAACGATCCTAGTCCAATTCTTGCCACAATCCTCGAAAATTTGCATTCTGGAGCATCAACTCGTCGAGTGCAGTAGCAAACTCGGCGAGTTGGTCAGAATTGTGCTGGGACTCGGCGAGTCCCCTAATGGAATCGGCGAGTCCACTGTCCAGAATAGCAGAAAGTCGATTTTTCAAGCTTAAACAACAAGTAGCATTAATTATAATTGATAACAACCCTAGGCTCTGATACCACTGAAGGCTTTTGAGCATTCTAACACTCCTATGGTGTACACGCAACCCTAGATGCTTTGGATGTATGTTTTTGTTGGATTAGTGTCTAAGTCCATAACTATTTTGGTATGTACTTGACCCAATGATGCATGGTCCTTTTGGGTTGCCTTCACCAAAGCAACTTGATAGGATAAACTATGGAGAGAAAGGATTAAATATGATCTATTAATATATTATGAGAATAATATATTAAAGGAGAAATCATATTATTTAATTAACATTAGTCAAGAATTAATAAGAATTAAGTTTGTGACTAAAAGAGATTAATTAAACTTAAGGGACTAGAATTGTAATTATAAGATAATTGCAATTGGGCCATGGATTGCCTTATATTATAAGGTTGGACGAATTCTATGGGGAAACCCATTAGAAATCGTCCAAGGCCTTTAAGGAAAGGAATCCATGGGTTGCTTAGGGCTTAAGCATCCAAATTAGGGTTTCCTTGTTAGATAACCCTAATAGCCTCACTATATATAGAACCCTTATGCTCCAAAAACGTGGTAAACTAATTGTCTAGGGTTTCCATATGTTTTTGAGTGCCTCCTTCTCTTTTCTTCTTCATCCTGTTGCTCTTGGTGTTTGTGAACCATTAGAGGACTGACATTTGTGACTCTAAGCTTTCTAAAGTCATTACAAGGAGGATTCTAGATTGTTATTGCTATATAACAATCAAGGTATGATCTAAACCCTAATTCATATGTTATATTGTTTATCATATTCTAGAGCTAGGGTTTATAGTCTTGGATGAATTGCATGTACAATAGAGAAACCTAGATCCAAGCATTAGGGTTTGTATGAGCACATTGGATGTTCTTATAGCTAAAACCCATCAATGGTATCAGAGCCTTGATTGGTTTCAATTGTATTGATGCCTTGTTAATTTGTTCATGCTTGAAAAATTCGATTTTTGTGAGCCTGCCTGTTGGACTCGGCGAGTCCCATTGTGGACTCGGAGAGTAGGCCCCTACTCGGCGAGTCCATATGGGTACTCGGCGAGTTTATGCGTCAGAAAGAGGGGATATCGGGATTTCTTGTTGTTTATCTTTGATATACTTGCCTTTATCATATTAGATCAATATAAATCCGATTTTATAATATATATGAGTATATTCTTGATGTAATTGAAGATATTTATCAATTAATAAAATATTTATTTCCTTATGTGATAATTGATTAATTATTTTGATTAAATTGGTAAATTGTTTTGCAAGAAATTATTAAATAAATCAAATATGGATAATTATGTGATTAAATGTTAATTTAGATTATTTGTTATTTGATCGCCAATGTTTTGAAAATGTTTCAAAACTTGCCCTCAAGTTTTGGAATTTATATTTTGATTAAAAGTTTAATTTTGATGTATATTTAAATTCTAAACCTAAATGCTTTGAAATGTTTCAAAACTTGCCCTCAAGTTTTGGAATTTAAAAGTTGATTAAAAGTTTAATTTAGGAATCTTAAATTCTAAAACCACAGTATTGTTTTGAAAAGTTCAAATCACACCCTTATGGTTTTATTAATTAAGTAATGTGTATAATTAAAAGAGGTTTAATAAATCCATAAAAGTTTAGGTTTAAAATTTAATTGAATTAAAAGTATAATTATTAAATTTGACCACCTAATATTTAAAAGTGTAAAATACACCCTATACTATATATAACATTAAAAGTCTAACATTATATATATATATATATATATATATATATATATATATACATATATATATATATATATATATATATATATATATATATATATATATATGTATGTATGTATGAGTAAAAGTCAGTCTTACCGTTAGTAGGCCTCATTCACGAAGCTAGTCTATAAGGGGTGTTTAAGGAAATTGCCTATAAAATGGCGATTGAATGGGTATCCACTCTTACCCACCGCACTCTTGACTAGTGGAGGGTCGTTAGTCGAACGGGTAGGATAGGACAAAACCTTCCATTATAAGTATAATGAAGTACAAAAGTAACTAAATGTTTTACAAATTCCCAATCTTAGTTACTTAGGCAAAAGTGAATTAATGCAATTCCATGAAATTACACTTTGTGCCCTTGTGAAGACGTTAGTGGAGCGTGTGTGGTTAACCGGAACACTAAATGTTTCTAAACAAAGGTAGCAAAGGGTGACTCAATGTTTGTCATAGTTCGGTGGAGCGTGTGTGGTTTACCGGCACATCGAATAGGTGACTGTAACATGTGAGGGAACCATGTAAGTTTGCATGGTTATTCACACCTGCTTTGTGATCCTCGGCATCCCAGTCACAAACAAGAGGGGCATATCGAGATTTAAACATGCCATTGAAATGTTCAATGAATCTCAAAGGATCTAGGAGTTTTCATAGATTTAAAACATAAATTTCTTTTTCGTTTTTTTCATGGTGGAAATTAGTGAATCGTCATTCACTTACCTTCAAATATTCTGCAACTAGATTATGGCATCCATTTTCTAAGTTGTAGAGTATTGTGTTGGGTCCTAGCCTTAATATCTCATTTGGGTGATTTATTAAGGACTCAATCAATCAACTAACTTGAATTTGTTTTCTCCCGTTTAGTAGATGTCAAAGTACGACAACTATGGTCTTCCCAAATCCCGTGGAACAAGCATTCCACATGAAGATGATATTCCACGATTCGATCGAGGAACAAGAGATCATGCTTCACTTCCTCCATCTCCTCCAATTATTCTCCTTAACCCACAAGTTCTAGCTCACTCAAGCCCTTTTGGCAAGTAAACATAAAGAAGGAAAGTCGGTGTGTGCACATGTCCTAGGGATGAAGTCACACATTGATAGGTTAAGAATGTTGGGATCCGTTGTCTGTGAGGAGATGGCTGTTGATTGGGTTCTTCAGTCACTTCCTAACTCATATAGTGAGTTCGTAAGAGAGTACTATATGATGAACTGCGACGTGACCCTTATAGATCTCACTTATATGCTTATTGCCACTGAATCAGCAATGGTTTGGCGCAATAGAAAAGCAAAGTTGATTGGTGAATTTGCCTTCAAGATCTCTATGGATATAGACAATGGCAACGACAGACATGCTATGATCGAAAAGTTTGATCATAAGAGAAAGGCAATGTCTAAAGTAGTTCCATGTCCTGTTCCAAAAGAGTCAACTTGCTTTTATTGCCAAGAGAAGGGGCATTGGAGACGAAGCTGCCCTATTTACCTAAGACATCTAAGAGATGGGAGAGTCAAAACGTATGGCTCTGCTTTAGGTAAAATCCATTGACTAACTCTTTTAAGCTTCTATTCTAGATTCTTAATACATAATGTGATAAGATTACAATTGATGTTTTGTAGGATCAAAGAAAAGAAAGGAAGCTTAAGGGAAGAAGTGAGCAGAATCTAACCGTGAAGAAATGGATTTCGATCGCATTACTTGAAGATTAGATTCTTGAGCTACTACTTAGAGTTAGAATAAGATTGCTAAGAAAGATGTATTAGCATAGTTTTTCAAATAATTGCATTGTAAGGAAAAAAAATTTCCGCAATAAAATAAATTTTATTTATTTATCCTTACAATGGCGTGTATGAAAAATTGATGTTAAAATTTTTCTATTATTAGCAATAATGGATTTGATTCTTAACTATGTTATTTGTGAAAATGTCGAAAATTTACCGAATAGGGAAAGTTTCTCATCGCCCAAGTTTTAATTGAACTGAAACTTGGAATCATGCAACTTGGTTGCACGATGAATGAGAAATTTCATATTTGGAAATTAGATGAATTCATTGACAAAGTGTCAAGTGAAGGACTAGGAGATCGAGTACACAAAGTTGTGTGCTGATCAAGTCCACCACAAGAGTAATAAAGATATTCGTCATGATTTACTAAAGGTTTAGTAAATGTGATTATACTTACAAGATTAAGTGTAATTCTGAATTGATTAAACGGTTTAGATCAATAGCAGAACGAATAAGAAGAATCAAGTAGGCAGAAAGATAAAAGTTTCTCCATTCTAACAAGAAAGGAGAGTACCTTTTATGCTTCATGATAGGTCTTAATGATTAAGAACCATATCTCAATTGATCCTCTAAGTGAGTCTTAGTACAATTGTATGTCTAAGAAGAGGAATCAAGAATTGAAGAAATGGTTAAATCAAGAAGTCAATCATTCTTCGTTCCAAAACAAGTCTTAGAGTTAAGACTGTGACATTGAGTGAAAAAGTATTAAGAAGGTTTATAACATTCATCAAATGTAGAAAGTTGTGATGTCTTGGATAAGACGAAGACCAACTAGGACCAATTTATGAAGTGTTTTGATAAAAAAACTACACTAACTCTTGAATATTTGTTTGTCAAGAAATGTTTATTGACAAGAGAATATTATATGTCAAGGAGTCACTGGGAGTCTTATTGGTCTTGAAAGGTTTCAAGAACAAATCAAAATAGACCTTATCGATCATCACTAGCACACGAGTTGAGGTTTACAACCTATCGTGTTGACATTATTTTGTTTCTGTGCCGTTCCAATTGAGTTAATTATGCATATGAGTTCTATGAGTTCTCATTAGAACGCATAAAATGCAGGCACCTTGGTCAATGGAAAGTACATTGATAGGAAAGGGTGAGCTGCTCAACTACTTGGAAGACATGGTGGGCAGCTGTGTTACCATAAGGCAAGAAGTCAAGATTAAGAAAGTTCGGTCCATATGAGTTTGAATTTGTCGTCAACTTTGGTTTTGACAAATTCACATGGATAGGAACACATACACCATTAAAATGTAAGTTTCATAAGATTCCCTCCTTCATGAAATGACTGTGAGGAAATGCTTTCACTAAGAGAGATTTTAAAAGGATAGTGAATGTGAAAATTGGATTCTCGAATTCGATTATGGTTACAGTATCCCTTTCCATGATTTGAATTGTGAGTTTTGGCAATTAGTCTAAATTGTTTAGACACACATATGAGCTATCTAAGGGAAAGGTGTATAAGCTTAGATAAAGGATTATCAAAGCATTAGGTATTAGAAACATGAACTTAAGAAATTCAATAAGTATTGTTTTTCTGGAAGTTAAGTCGGTTTCTGAATACATGTCAAAGCTAGTTGGAGCATAAGTGTTATGTTTATAATAATCATCATGATAGTGGGAGCATAAATGTTATGATTGTATGATTATTAAGGCAAGTATTGCAAGTTAGCAATATTAATTATAGAAAAACAAGAGTTATACCTTGCAAAGTCATGAGGGTTGTAAAGTTATTTTACTATAATTAAGGGAGAGAATATTATGCTTCATTTCAAATCTAAAGGCTTAGGTTGTGGAATGTTAATAATTTAGTCAAGGAAACATAGTGCGTTCTTAAAAATCCGATTATGATTAGGACATTCCTCTTCATAGTTCGAATTTTAAGAACGTAACACATAAAATATTATGGCAGAAGATTGATAAAGTATTGAATCTTCGTGTAAGACATTATGCATCGTGTCCCGTACACTTCGGGCATAGGATTAATTGCAAATGCTATAATATTTGACCATTCTAAAATTTTCCAAATGTCTAGCACATTTAGAGGGAAAAAGGACAAGAATTGGTTTTGACTAAGATAATTAAACAACTATCAAAGGACAATCCAAAGTTCGCCTAGGATTGGTCGCTTGTGAATAGTTGGAAGTATAGTATTGGATGGACCGTATCGACATTATTATGAATAGATAAGATTCTATTGAGAATGAGTTGTCATATGGTAAGTATGGAAAGTTTTCCATATTGGGAGTTAGATATTGAAAATCTATGTCTAGATTAGAAAATTTTATGCAAAAGGATGTTCAAAGGAATATACTTTGAGTGAGAGACATGATATCTAAGGAATTGTATTGTAACAATCTCCGATAGAGGACTTTGTAATTTCATTGGCAATAGTCATTGTGACTTTAGTGCAGTGACATTACAAAAGGATCATTGCATAAAATGTTAGAATCTAGCATATTCCATAAGTGGCAAGAATTTGATATTCTTTCACTTATGAAAAAGGATTTGGAGTTGTGAAATGAGTATGATTGGAAATGTGTTCATTTGATCTATTTCAAAAAAAAAAAAGTAAGAACCATAGGTAAACATTGTGTGCATGCTAGGAGCATGGGATAAGTGTTGTAATAATTCAAGTAAAAAGTTGATTACCCGAAACAACAAATAATGAATAATCGATATGGTGATAAATAAAAGGTATTTTATTTATACTTAAAGGTTTGAGGCCATATGGGATTAGTATTATCCTTGTGTTTCACTTTGCATGTTTTGACTTCCTGAATAATTTAATTGGTTGAGAACAGTCAAATTATTCGAACGGGCCACAATCGTTCATATGTTGGAAGTAGGTATGAATAAAGACTGTCGTGAATTGGTGTGTGGATTGCCTAAAGAATATTAGACATAAGCAAATGTTTGTTGCAACGTTTATGAGTGCTTATGAATATGATTTGAGCATTGGATTAAACCCATGCTCACTTGGATCACTCCATGAATTGTATCACGAGTGATTGGTGAGACGATAACATCTTATATTCTTGAAATAGAGATGTGTGAGTTGTATCTTGCAAATCGGTTGCACATTGATAATATGTAAATGCACCAGTAACATGGTGTCATAAAACATATTGTTGTGTGTGATTCGGTGAGTGAGTGCAAGCGAGCATTGAATCAAAGTTTATCCGTTCCTTTTATCCAAAGTAGGATAAAAGCGATATCTTTGGGCCCCTCGATGATTTATTGATGACAAACGTAAATGCTCAGCAGGGCTAAGGCTAATTTGATTTGTTTAATTAGTCAGTCGTCATAAATTAGAAGTCGAGAAATAGTACAAAGAGAATGATTAGAAATCATGTCTCATATGATATCTAGAATGGAGGAATATATGATCCCTTATCTAAAGGACACACGTATCTGATAGGATCAGAGTTGACAGCGGCTTTGGAAAGCTATGATTGCAGATCAGGATCTGAAGTCATATGCATAATAGTTATTAGACTTATCCAAGTGGGAGACAGTTGGATTAGTGTCTAAGTCCATAACTATTTTGGTATGTACTTGACCCGATGGTGCATGGTCCTTTTGGGTTGCCTTCACCAAAGCAACTTGATAGGATAACTATGGAGAGAAAGGATTAAATATGATTTATTAATATATTATGAGAATAATATATTAAAGGAGAAATCATATTGTTTAATTAATATTAGCCAAGAATTAATAGAATTAAGTTTGTGACTAAAAGAGATTAATTAAACTTAAGGGACTAGATTTGTAATTACAAGATAATTTCAATTGGGCCATGGATTGCCTTATATTATAAGGTTGGACGAATTCTATGGGGAAACCCATTAGAAATCGTCCAAGGCCTTTAAGGAAAGGAGTCCACAGGTTGCTTAGGGCTTAAGCATCCAAATTAGGGTTTCCTTGTTAGATAACCCTAATAGCCTCACTATAAATAGAACCCTTATGCTCCAAAAATGTGGTAAATTAATTGTCTAGGGTTTCCACACGTTTTTGAGAGCCTCCTTGTCTTTTCTTCTTTATCCTCTTACTCTTGGTGTTTGTGAACCATTAGAGGAGTGACATTTGTGACTCTAAGCTTTCTAAACTCATTACAAGGAGGATTCTAGATTGTTATTGCTATATAACAATCAAGGTCTGATCTAAACCCTAATTCATATGTTATATTGATTATCATATTCTATATCTAGGGTTTATAGTCTTGGATGAATTGCATGTACAATAGAGAAACCTAGATCCAAGCATTAGGGTTTGTATGAGCACATAGGATGTTCTTATAGGTAAAACCCATCAGTTTTCTCTGTTATACGTGCATACATTCAATATTCCAAAGCATCATCCTAACTAGCATACACTGAAGTATCTATACTACAAGGTTCTAGTTAGATGACACACCTTTTGTTGTAGCTTGTAGATCTTCTTGGATTTGGCCTTTAAGAACTTAGCACCAATAGTGTGAATGCCTCAAATGGAATCACGACACACCTAGGACAAAGGATAACTTTTGAGAGAGTATGGTGCACACAAGACATCGACTCAATGGCTCTCCAACAACAAACTAGTGTCTTATTTCACGAACCAAGGGGCTTCTTATATAGTGTGGCACAACTAAGGTTACACCATGCAAACCCTAATGTGCTTGACTTTTCACATTCCTTAGGCTCCATGGGTTTAACCTCCATGGAGTATCCATGGTTCACCACATGGGTTTAGCAAACATAAAGAGCTATGGATGATAAGCCCACTTTATAAGAACAAATTATTTACACAATCAATCCCCATATATTTAATTAGTATATTTTGATCACTAAATTAATTCTTGATCAATACTAATTAAATAATATGATTTCATATTAATAAATTAGAACTTATAATATGTTAATAAATCATATATAGCCTTTTCTCAAAAGTCCATCCTGTCAAGTTGTTATGATGATATGCAACCCAAATGGACCATGCTATTCTCAAGTCTAGTACATACCAATTATAGTTATGAACTTAGACACTAATCCAACATTTAGTTTACGGGGTAACATGCGTTCAAATGGTTTTATATAAGAATAAAACTACGTAATACTATTTTAAAGTATAGAAATACTTACACATTTTTGGTCTTTGGGTTTTAATACAACAACTTATTTTAAGAAAATATTGGATTTTCTGGGAACAAATACTATCATATTTTTTCACGGAAAGAATTACATATTTTTATCCATACAAAACTCTTATGAACTCACCAACTTAATTGTTGAAATTTTTTCAAAACTATTTGTATTCTCAGGAAATCGTTAAACAGGTAGTCACAAGGCTTTTAAGGATGGACGTTACGATGTCGTACTATTCATTTTTGTCATAATAATGTAATTGGTATTGAAATATACAATACTTTGAAATAATGTAACATTCTCAATTA
Source organism: Lactuca sativa (assembly GCF_002870075.4). Lineage (NCBI taxonomy): Eukaryota > Viridiplantae > Streptophyta > Magnoliopsida > Asterales > Asteraceae > Lactuca > Lactuca sativa. The sequence continues at coordinate 242,075,612 of NC_056627.2, forward strand.
TATTTATGATGATTGTGTTTGCTTTGATCACTATTCTAAATTATGTTGTGATACTGTTCATGAAGTCATCCACCCTCAGATGTTTCCGCCATCCTAGTTTAGGGGTGTGATAGATTGGTATTAGAGCATGGTTTATAGTCAACTAAGTATATCAAATCATGTAAGATATACAACTATAAATACAATGGGACTAAAACTCTCTAACTAAAACATTTCGTACAGGTATGCTTTTAAAATATAATGATATTTTTAATAAATTATAAGTACATACCTACATACTAGAACGGTGTCATAACAAGAACAATTCAGAAGTAATAAGATAAGTTGAACACTACGAATAGGACTTGGTGGTTATGTAATCCGATCTAGGATAGATAGAGCCTGATCAATAATATTTGTCCAAGATATTAGTAACATGTGCTTGGGAATAGTCGAAGTGAAGAATAATTCTAAAACTTACCAACACCCCATACAAAGAAACTCTAGAACCAAACATAAATTTCAAATACTATATATAGAACCATACAATCAGACTCCTTATGTGCCTCTTGTACCTTTGTCTTTCAACAGTCGACATGGCAGGATTTCACCTACCAGGAGATCCTTACTTTCCCGATAATGGGTGTAACATCCCGAATCCCAGGTATAATATTTAATTAATTTATATTCATTTTGTTAGAGCAACTCGACGAGTTGGAGGCCCCAACTCACCAAGTAGAGAATTAAATAGCCGCGTGATTTTTAGAGTCTACTCGACGAGTTGGAGGACCCCAACTCGACGATTAGGAGCTGAGTGTGAAAACCCTAATTTTCAAGGTTTGTGCCCTATTTAAAGGACCTTAAGCCTTCATTTCCACCTCCCTTATCACTTTAACACCCTAAGAGAAACCCTAAATGAGTTGGTATCATCTGTGAGAGAGAAAGAGAGAGAGAGAGAGAGAGAGAGAGAGAGAGAGAAAGGCTAAAAGTGTGTGATTTGGTGCATTCTTGGAAGGAGATAGGAGAGAAAAAGGCTTGGAGTGAGAAGAAGGCCTTGGATCTAGTGTTCCTTTAGTACTAGCCGCTAACTGGAGGTAAAAAGCTATCACCTTGATCATTGTTTGGTTATATCTCTTCTTTAGGAAGTTTGTGGCCATTTCTATCTTCCTTTTTAGCCTTTCAGTCATTTGAGCATGACATGAAGTTGAAACTTCCGATCTGGACTGTACGAGGTCCCTTAAGCATAAAGATCCAAGATTTATCAAGCTATTGGCCAAATTCCAAACATTAAACCATCTATAGAGCTTTATTTTGGAATTTTGAGCCCTAGGTGTCATGCATGGACGTAAAGCTTGCAGCTTTACATGGTATTTCAGCCTTGGGAGGATAGATCTAGAGTTTGGTACTTTAGTGTTGCTTGAATCGTCTGAATAAGAAATGGATTAGAGAGACTCAATGAGTCCATGAGCCAACTCGACGAGTCGGTTACAGTTTTCCCTGATAGCCTGGACACGTGCAAACTCGACGAGTTGATGACAGAACTCGGCGAGATGAGTTGGATTTTTCCCGATTTTCTGAGAACAGGAGGGACTCGACGAGTTCGATAGATGCACTGATGAGATAAAAATCTCTTAAATCGTTTAGATCTTAAACAGGTTAATCAAAACAATTCTAACAAAGTAACAAACAAGAGAAAGAATCAACAATATGCTTAATGATTCAAATGATTCACGCCTCAGCAGAGCTGGACAAAGAACTTCCGTTGTAGAGGCTTTTAGGGTTACAATCGATAAACACAATGAACGTTTTGAATAATCGACTCCAAAACATACGTACCAAGATGCATGCAAGCATCTATAAATACTTAAACCCTAATAATTAAATCATGGATGGACAGGCCCAATCCGGATACAAAACTGGGCTAAGGACCGAGCCCAAGACGCAACACACAATAGACCCAACAATCTCCCCTTTGCATCAATTAGGGCGAGACTCTACTTCGGCTTACTGGATCCAGTAGCATCAACTTTCTTCGTAACGTTGAACAGGCAGGGAATGATGGCAAGAAGAGTTTGCCTGAAGCGAATATACCACTGGATCATGTCATTGAAGTTGTGTAAAGATGTTTGTCAGCCAAGGCAAACAGAAACTTCTGGCCTTCTCCTCTGGTGAACATGATTGAGTTTCGCTTCGAGTCAATCCTCCCCATCTGCATTTTGTTCAAATCGCTTGTAGAACCGACTGGGGCGATGGTAGGCTTCTTTCTGAGAACATTGGCAATTTCTTGATCCAGCTTGGCAACCTCCATGACATAACAGCCCAACATTCTCTTCATGTGATCTATGATCGGCTCATATTCGGTTTCATTGGTGAGGAGGATGTTGTGCAGGATGATTCAGTCATGATGATTTAGGTTAGGAAAATCAGCAAGAGAAATTGCATGTTCGGTTTTCTCTGATCCGCTCAAGACTTTGAAGCGAACGCTGATGAAGTTTCACTCTCGTGAAGGTTTGAGGACCCGAACGTTGACAATTTTCTGTGCACTCCACGTCTTGTACTGAGGCTGAGCAAACCCCAGATAGAAATCGATAAGCTCCCTATCAACCTTCGGGTGTGGATGAAGGACTTCAGCAATGTGGGAAAATGCATGAAAAATGAAAGCCTTTCGGGTCAGGGGCATGTCGAACTGAGAGTCGACTGAGTTGTCTCGATCCAGAGAGATCACAGGTTCCAGCCAGAGGAGACTAGGGGACTCGATTGCTTCTTTGATAAGCTTTTCAAGAGTCCATGGAGGGAACATAGTTTTTCGACTTTCAAGGAGATCATGAGCCTCCTTCATCCTCCTTTCATTTGGCTCGGCATCTCTAGCAACCCGACCATTCAAATCTAGTTCTTTGTCCCTGGCCTGCTTCTTCAAGATCTCAGCAATTGTTTATTTGTCATCGTCTCCATCACTATGATCAGGAACCCTCTTGCCTTTGTCTTTAGCACCCGAACCTGATGCATGACCAGTTGGTGGTGGTTCGGTTGCTTTAGTTAGAGTAGATGAAGAGATTGGAGGCGGTTGGGATTGAGATGTGGAAACAGGAGGAGGTTGAGATTGATCACTGCCCTTTGAACTGTGTTCTCCCCCTTGTTTTGGATGGACCACTGGCTCAGGAATACCCTCAATACGGCTGAGCATGGCGAGAGCAGGAGCAAGCTTCTTGTGAAGAGTTCGCCTCACAGACTAGTTGAGAATCGGGTCATGCGCTTCAAGAATGTTGGAGAGGGCGTCGTGGACATCCAAAACACAACTCTTAATAACAGCTTGCTCGGACAGGAGAGAATCAACCTCCTTCTTAGATTGGGAAAGTTGAAGATTCTTGGCTTTTAGCTCAGAGGTTTTGCGAGCAAGCGTATCCATCACAGAATTTTCTGTGGCCAGGTCCTGTTGGAGCTTGGTGAGGCGATCCTCAATGGTGGTCTGGAAGTATTTATGGCCAGCTTCTAGAGTCTGTCAAAGACTGGCGAAGCTTTGTTGTTTGGTAGCGAAAGAAGTAGTCAGCTTCTCAACAACAGAATTAACCTTCTCTACATTGGATTCGGCTGCCCCTTGCAAAGACTCCAGAAATATGTTAGCATCTCGGAATAGTTTTTCTACTTTTTCGGTCGCAGCAGTGCAAACCTTTGTGGATGCATCAATGGCAGCAGTAGCAGAGTTGATGGAAGCTTCGTGTTTCTTGGTGAAGACATCCACCATCCCCTGAATGGCCGCTTCTGTCAAATGGGACCGAGAGGAGGAGGAAGAAGCGATGAGATTATCAATCTTCTCATGAAGTTCCTTGATGTGCTTTTCGGTGACAGGAGCATCATCATCATCATCGCTTTGAATCCGGTAGGGGCTATAGTAAATCGAATAGAAGGTCATATCTTCCCCACCCAGAAATGTCTCGGTTTCAGCTGAGTGAGTGGGAGATAAGGGTGATGTTGGAGGTTCAGTGGTGGGGGTAGGTTCGGGTGTGGAAATTAGTTTGGTTGTAGGTGTGGGTTCGGGTGCTGAAGTACGATCCCCCGTATTAGATACGTTGGTTCGAACTTCAGTGGTTGTTATTTTGGTGGCTTCAGAGAAAATGGGTGGTGGTATAGGAATAGAAGTGGGTGGAATAAGAGTAGAGGAAGTTATGTGGGGAATAGAAATAGTGGTAGTTATAGGGGGAATAGAACTAGGGGAGGTTATGATGGGAATGGAGGTTATGATGGGAATGGAAATAAGTATGGTGGTAGGAGGAGGAGAGACAGGTTTGGATGAAACAGGTACCTCGTGTGAAGGCGAACGGGGAGGAGTATCACCTCGAATCGACTCCTCTGAGTCAGACTTGTCAGCCTCTGAATCGCTTGAGGAAGAAGCGAGAACAAGTTTCCTCTTTGGCTGTGTTTTCTTTTTCTTCAGTGGAGGTGATTGGTCTGGCTTTGTGGGTTTTCGCTTCTTGGAAGAAGGACCTTTCGCCCCTTTAGCCGCTTTCTTCACTTTCCCTTTCTCCGATTTCTTGCCCCTAGCAGCTGGTTTGTCTGCATCATGGATGGACTGAACCATCTCTGCAGTCAGCTCTCTCGGACCCGAAGGAAGAAACTCCTTGTAGGTCTTGATGATAACACTCTCTTTTGACACACCGGCATGCATAGACTTAGGAATTGATCCAATGAAGGTGAACTTGGTGGGATCAGTGACGACAGTGGGGACATGAATCTTGTCCATTGCCCATTTGGTGACGAGCATCCAAAACCTGGCATAGGATACTTCAGTGTGTCGAGATGAGGAGCCAAGGCTTTGAATCAGCTGTTGCCAGAGAACCGAGCCATAATCTAGGTTGATCCCATTGTACAACCTGTAAAGAATCGTCATGAACAGTCGACTGCCCCATCAGAACCAACACTTCTCTCTGATAAGCCCTTGAACAAAATTGTAAAGAAGTCGTTCCATTGAGGAGGAAGACACGACTTTTTAAACTTCATGACCGTGGTGAGGATTTTGGTGTAACCCATGTTGTAGAACATGGAGAATAATTTTCCCACAGAGATTGAATCAGGGTTAACCCTCGATTCATCAGGTTCAAACCCTAGTAGCCAGCAAAAGTGCTGCTTGGAGATGGAGGTTTTGTTGGCAAGGATGTCGAAGAAGATTTAATCCACATATTTGTCATAGTGAGCAGTGGAGAAAACCTGTGAGAGACACTCCATAGGAACGATTTCCACCTTGGACAATGCGAGAACCAGTGGAGAGTTTTTTAGACACTCCACAAGGGGATACATGAAAGGGTCGTATGTGATTGGGTTGAGGTCAATGACCAGGCTTTGTTGAGGTCTGATTGGGAGAATGTGGGTTCGAGAAGAGGTTTCATGAACATATGAGGAATCCGCCATTGTTGAATGCTATGAAGAAGAAGATGAACAGTGGTAGATGAATCGCCTTAATTTGCTCTCTGATTTTTGGGAGTAGTAAAGAGGTAAAGTAACAAGGATTGATCCCTTTATACCGGGGGTAGAGGAGAGAGAAGAATCCGCCCCCAAATCCTCTCGAAACGCGAAACGGCTCCTGAATTGACTGAATCGTGACAGTTAGCAACCCTGATGATTACACATGAGAGAGAAAAACTGTTCCGTTTAACGCGCCTTCCCATCAAAACGTCTTTTTGAATTCTTGAAACTGTTGACCTTCCGGCTGAGTCATCATCTTATCTTTTAACGTACATGTCATCAATAGATAGAATCAAAGATTTAGAAAAACCACGTCATTCCATGATTAAGTGTTTCTTTGAGAATCGAAGCTACATAAAAAAATAGCTTGTAGAGAACCGAACCAGACTATAGAAAAATCAAAAAGATTTTCGTGCATAGAGTGTCAAAGATAAAGAAATAAAACAACATCTACGTGTGAATATGTGATGTCAATATAGACACAAAACAGTGGATCCCGAGCACGAATCGCTTCCTTCAAAGTCAAGAGAGACTTTGAAGTGTCTGTATGGATTCCCTTTGAATTACAATCAAACACTTGTTGAGAAGTGTTGAAAGGCATCTTTTCATAAGGCTTAAAAGGGTGGCTTTAGCTTCAGTTTAGAATTCCGGATCTTAACATAAGACTGAAACCAAATGTAGTATCTGTGAGACTGATGTGGTCTGTTGAACAAGTAGGCTGGGATTTATTTGCAATGACTTTGATGGAAATGCTTGGTTGTGAAATCTAAAAAAAATTTAAAACTGGATTCTATGGGAAGAAATGTTATGGTGTGTAACAATTTCATAAGAATCACACAAGAATAAAAAGAGATTTCATGATACAACCACAAATTTAATTGTTCACCGTCAATTCATAGTGGGTATTGAATTTAGGGTTTCACTTAGCACGTAGTGACACGAGGCTAAGATCATAAACACAGAGATGGTGTAACCATAAACCTTAGTGGTTATTTCTGAGAGTCTCAAGGGTTACAATTATGAACCGAAATATGATGGAGAAAGATGGTTGAGGTGGTGTAAAGAAACCAAAGTACATCTTCTATAAAAGGAGTGATAGCAGAAAACTCTTAACTCATATGAGAAAAGAGTAAGGTGGATCATGATTAGAATAAACTCAGCAGCCTAATTGGGAAGACAAGGTTTGTATATACCTAGTCATTAAGGTTTTATTCAAAATCAGTTAAGGCTTTGGACAACATGCAGCAGCATGCTTCTGGGGACACTTAACTAGTATAAAGTGTGAGAATAAGACCTTCCCCATTGATATTCCAGGAATGTTAATATAAACAAAAATAGAGACAAAAGAAAGAAAATATTTTTGTAATTTTGATAAATTTGAAAAGAGAAAACCAAACCAAAAAGAAAAAAATTTGAACCGAACCCGAAATGGACCGAACGATCGGTTCATTTCGGTTCCTAAAAAAATATTTTTGGAAAACAACTGTACATAAGTATACAACCATAGACAACACCTTTTTGAGATTGAGCGAAAACAAGTGCATTGGGACTGAACCCGAAATAGACCGAGCGTTCGTTTCATTTCGGTTCCCGTGTGAACCGAACCCGAAATAGATCGAGCGTTCGGTTCATTTCGCTTCCAACATTTAGGTTTGAGATGGTGTTTTTGGTACTGACTCCGATTCCATCATACCTAGGCCTTGAAGGATTTTAGTGAAACTTGCTTCAGGTAGGGCTTTGGTGAAGATATCGGCCAGTTGATCAGTGGTTCGAACAAAGTGAATTTCGACGTTTCCATCTTCCACATGATACTTAATAAAGTGATACCTCAGTGGTATATGCTTGGTCTTGGAGTGTTGCACTGGATTATGACAGATCCTAATTTCACTTTCTGAATCGCAATTTAGTGGGATTTTTTTCATATTGAGTCCATAATCACGTAGCTGGCTTTGGATCCAAATCACTTGAGATGTATAGGAGGCAGCTGCAATGTACTCTGCTTCGGCTGTAGAAAGAGAAACACATGTTTGTTTCTTTAATTGCCAGCTAACCAACTTCCCATCTAGGAATTGGCAGCCTCCTGTGGTGTTTTTTCGGTCTAGACCACATCCTCCTAAGTCTGCATCTGAGTAAGCTTGAACGAAGAAACCTGAGTTTGAGGGATACCAGAGACCGAGAGAGGTGGTTCGCTTCAAATACCAGAATATATTCTTCACTGCCAGCATGTGTGGTTCACGAGGATTTGCTTGAAACCTGGCACAATAGCATACTGAAAACATTATATCGGGCCTGCTAGCTGTGAGATACGTCAGGGAACCAATCATTTGTCGATATAGAGTGATGTCGACTGCCGGTTTTTCCAAAGATGGTTTGAGCTTGGTGTCGAATGCCATAGGGACTTTGACTTTTGATTCTCCCATCATGCCAAATTTAGCAAGAAGAGTCTTTGTGTATGCTTCCTGGTTGATAAAGATGCCTTCGGGTCCCTGTCTAATATTTAAACCAAGGAAAAAGACAATCGGACCCATTGAGCTCATTTCAAATTTTGTTTCCATCAACTTCCTGAATTTAGCTGTTAGGCTAGGATTCCTTGAGCCGAAGATGATATCATCGACATAGATTTGAACGATCATAAGGTGGTTACCTTCCTTTTTCGTGAAAGAAAGTTGGGTCAACCGAACCTTGTTTGAATTTATACATCTTTAAAGACTTAGTTAATGTTTCATACCATGCCCTAGGAGCTTGTTTCAGACCATAAACTGCCTTATCCAAGATATAGCAGTGATTAGGATGCTTTTCATTTACAAAACCAGGAGGTTGCTCCACGTACACGGTTTCTTCAAGTTCCTCATTTAGAAAGGCACACTTCACGTCCATTTGGTAGACATCAAAGTTCTTGTGTGTAGCATAGGCAAGAAATATTCGAACAGATTCCAGCCTTGCAACCAGAGCGAATGTCTCTTCGTAATCGATTCCTTCTTCCTGGCAATATCCCTTCACTACTAACCGAGCCTTGTTCCTGATCACATTACCCTCCTTGTCCATTTTGTTTCTGAACACCCATTTGAGACTGACAACTGAGGCATCTTTTGGTGTTGGAATAAGTCTCCATACCTTATTTCTTTCGAACTCATTCAGTTCGTTTTGCATTGCTTTAACCCAATCAGAGTGATCGAGAGCGGTATTGACGGTTTTTGGCTCTATTTTTGAAACAAAAGAATGAAACATGCAGAGTTCTACTTTGGAGAATAAAGCAATTTGCTTCGACTTTAGTTGTGATCGAGTCAGAATCTTTTCAGATGGATCACCCATGATTTGAGATACAGGGTGATCTCTGGTCCATTTAATGAGAGAAGGATAATTTGGATCATAAGTGGGATCCAATTCATCATTTACCTCTTCTTCCAACTCTGATTGAATATCATCATCATAAAGCAAAGTGGAATTCTCCCCCTCGACAGATGATGAAACATTTGGAGGTGAACCATAAAAATCTTCTACTACTGGGCTTTCGGGCGGTTCTGGGCTTTCGGTTGCTACAGGAATTTCGGGTGATTTCGGACTTCCGGTTGCTTCAGGACTTTCGGGTGATTTCGGACTTTCGGTTGCTTCACGACTTTCGGGTGCAACTGGGCTTTCGGGCTTTCTCGGACTTTCGGTAGCGACAGAACTTTCGGGTCTGGCTGGGCTTTCGGTTCCGTCAAAGATTGGAGTTTCCCTTTGGTCATGAGCATTATCACCGATTATAAATGATGGACCCTCCTCTGGATATGTGAGTCCTGTCGTTCTGAAGAGAAATGATTTTCCCCTTCGACTGAAGTATTTCTCTGAGGAGGTTCGTTTCGAACTGGTTCTTCTTCTGCCATCTGTTTGGCGGAGTCTTCGATAATCTTCTTAAGGTGATCCACCTTGTTGTATGCTGCCTTGGCTTCAGAGTGAATAGCCTTCTCAGGTTCATCAAACAAATCCATGAACTGATCAAACAAATTGCCGATAGAGGCTGTGACTTGACCAGTTTGAGAGAAAATCTCTCCAATTCCCTCTTCAATTGACTTCAAGTTCTTGACGTAACTGTCATCGAATGTTACATAAAAGGTTTCTTCAATTCGTTTAGAACGTTTATTCAAAACCCTGTAAGCCTTTGAAGTAAGAGAATATCCCAGGAAAATGCCTTCGTCCGCTTTGACATCGAATTTGTTGCGATGCTCTTTGGAATTGAAAATAAAGCACCTTGAGCCGAACACATGAAAGAACTTGACATTCGGCTTCCTGTTGTTAAGAATCTCATAGGGGGTGACAGAGAAACGCTTGTTGAGATAAGACCTGTTTTGAGTGAAACAAGTTGCATCAATGGCGTCTGCCCAGAAATATAGAGGAAGGGAGGCGAAACTCAGCATGGTTCGGGCCGCGTCACACAGAGATCAGTTTCTCCTTTCGACAATTCCGTTCTGTTGAGGGGTATAGGGGGCTGAGAAATTGTGACTGGTGCCTTTTTCTGCCAAGAAATCTTCGAATTCTTTGTTCTTCAATTCCAATCCATTTTCGTTCCTGATGTTTCGAACGACTCTTCTCAGTTGCACTTCGACCTGCTTGATAAAGATTTTCAGCTTGGGAGTTGCCTCTGATTTTTGCTTTAGAAAGAACACCCATGTAAACCGTGAGAAGTCACCAACAATAACAAGAATGTACTTATTACCGCCAATGCTCTTGATGGATGATGGACCACATAAGTCGATGTGAAGCAACTCAAGTGGTTCAACAACTTTGGTGTTTATGAATATTGGGTGACTTTGGCGACTTTGTTTCCCTATTTCACCAGCTGCACATAAGTGATCTCGATCGAACTTAAGCAGTGGAAGACCACGAACATGATCACCAATAACTAGCTTGTTGATGTCTTTGAAGTTGAGGTGTGAGAGCCTTCGGTGCCATAACCAACTTTCGTCTGAATGGGCTTTAGATAAAAGACATATGGCTGGATTCCCTTTGATTGGGTTGAGATTCAGAGGAAACAGCTCACCTTTTCGTCAGTCCCCAAAAGTATACCTGTAATGGTATCAACCGTTGACATCCGTGGATGTGCTTTTACCTCTGTAGGTAACAGAGATTCTAGGAATGGTCAGTCCCACAACGTATCCTTGGGTACTAGGATATTAAATCCAATCAATCTCGTCGATTATGTGATTGAATCACAAGGTAAAGATAAGAATGAGGATTATATAACAGAATCTATACATATAAAATGTACTAGTAATTCCTGTAAGTGTACTCATGTAAATGTGATCATGTGACCATATCTATGTAATAGTATGGTAATGTACTGTAATGTTCTAGTTGTAGTGTACATGTTCTCTATCTAGCAAGTATAGTAATGTATTGTAATGTTCTAGCTGTAGTGTACGTGCTCTCTATCTAGCAAGTATAGTAATGTACTGTAATGTTCTAGCTATAGTGTACGTGCTCTCTATCTAGCAAGTGTAGTAATGTACTGTAATGTTCTAGCTGTAGTGTACGTGCTCTCTATCTAGCAAGTATAGTAATGTACTGTAATGTTCTAGCTGTAGTGTGCGTGCTCTCTATCTAGCAAGTATAGTAATGTATTGTAATGTTCTAGCATGTATTTACTCATGAATGAATTGACTCATTGTATGGTATCGCGTTTTACTAATAGTTCTAGTATCTTCCTAAACTACAGATATGGTAGTTTACTAGTAATCTAACTGGGACGTATGAACATGGATGTATACCCTTGCTACCCAAGGGCATTGGATGAACTGGAAGGACATTTTATGACTATATATGTACACATGATATATATATATATATATATATATATATATATATATATATATATATATATATATATATATATATATATATATATATATATACTAATATTTAAACGACCTTCGGAGGAGTACCCGATATCCTATTAGACCACATCCAAATCGAGGAAAAGGAAACAAGGTGGATAGCCTTCCTAAGTCTTTTAAACATTACTTATATAACTATACATATAGAGGCATGCAATTTCTAATATAAAAGCATAAAATAAGTTTTGTAAAAGCTTTGAACATAATTATTATCTAAGAAAAGATCGACTTGATGTCAATTTATCAAACGTTTTGAAGGCATGGGTTTGATAAAAACAACTTTAGTATGAGGAAACATTTGCTTGAATCACAATTGTAAATAAGTTTGAAATAAAACATACGGAGTAAAATGTACAGTATAATAAGAAGTTTTAAACACATAAAGTGTTTATGAAAATCATTTGAAGTAAACTGTTTGGTAAAACGGCTAATGAGTAGCCAACCATTTGAATGCTGCTTATTAATCACATGTGATTAATATAATAACTAGCATTATTCTACTTGTATCCCCCCCATAAAACATTTAAAAATAGTTAAAACATTGAATAAGGGTTATGAACTCACCTGTAGTAAGTGGATCGGAAGGAAGTGTCGGATAAGTGCTTGGTGTCAAGTGAAGACTTAGACACGCACAAAGATCCTAATAACATATAAGGATATATGTATATACACAATTAGTCTTTAAACAAGTAATAAACAAAGTTAAGACACTCTAGGACATGCTAAACACTTTATACAAGTGTTATAAGTCTCAAGGGTTGCAGCTAAGTGTTGTAGGGAAAGGCTAGTGTGTTTGGAGACCAAGGGTAAACTCCCTTGGAGTTTACGGTGTTGATGGTCATGACCCCAAGAGTTTACGGTCGTAAACTCTAGTCCTAATGACTAGGTGTTGTTTGGTGGTTTAACAAGCCTCTTGGAGCAATTCTACTAAGTGGTTTGGCCTTTGGAATGGACTAGGGCATCAAAACACCTCATTTGAGGAGTTTACGACCTCATGGCGTTTTCCCTTGGGTTCATAAACCGTAAACCCATATGGAAGAGTGTAAAGCCATGTTTTCAAGTCCCTAACACAATTAGGTAAGTGTATGAGCTAGTTTCTAAGCCTAAGGAAGGAAAATGATCGACTTAAACTCACTTTAGGGTGTTTACGGTTTTGGGAGATCCCCAAACCGTAAACCCTTATATTTGATGGTCTTTGATGTTTTTCTAGGTATAAACTCAATGAGAAAGGGTTTAAACATGTCAAGGAAGGTTTAAACATCAACTAGGGCTTAGATTTGAGGCTTAGACACACTTTGGTGTCATTTATGGTGTTTTCGGCCCAAGCATCTCCTTGGACCGTGAATACCTCAAGTCTTGTGTTCTTGACATATTTTCTTGATGTTTAAATGTAATACTAGCTTAAAATCACTTAAGGATAGAAGCACTTACTATTGGAAGTCTTGATTTGTGCTAAAAGGCCAAGAACACTTAGTGTGTGTTCTTGGTGTTTTGGAAAATCTAGACAAAATACATAAATGAACGGATGAATAGATTCACAAACACTAGATTAAGTGTTTTACTATCTTGAAATGGTTAGAACACTTAAAACTTTGAAGATTTGGAATTAAATCTTGGATGATACTTGAGAGGATATTTTGGAGTTTACTCTTTTGAATTTTGAGGAGTAAACACAAATGACTAACTTTTTGGGGAGTAAACTCATACGTACGCATGAGTTTACGGTTTTGGGTGATTTCTAAACCCAAAACATAAAAGTTTGGTCGGGTGTTTCTTATATGCGAAGTGTTTGCAGTTTTCAAAAATCAAAACCCGAGACGACACTTTCTTTCACCCGTTCGTTTAAAAATAATATTAAAATAATCAAATGAACTTTATATTTCTTAAAAATAAGAAATAATGACATTGATTTATGATACGAAGGGGTTGACTTTTAGGGTTTGACCGAATGGAAATTTCGGGTTGTCACAGCATCCCCCTATTAAAGGGAATTTCCTCCCGAAATTAGAATTTAGATAAGGAATAGGTATGAATGATCGAGTCGAGAGGAGGAAAATTCCTAATTGATTGGTTCTAGCGCTCCTAAGTGAAATCGGGTCTTTGGTTGGTATCCCAATGAACCTTCACTAATGGCCGACTGCGTTGCTTCGTCCGCTTGACCTCTCAGTCGAGGGTCACGGTTCTAATACGAAGGCGGGGATCTCGATGAGTGGACTTACAAGAGTCCCAACGGAAAGGTACGGTTTCACGATCCAGACGCGAAGAGTAGAATGTAAGTTACTGAGTTCGCGGAGTAGATCTAGTCTGCGAGATACAGGACCGATTCTGGCAAGAATCTCGGAGGTCCTATCTATCTTGGATTTAGCTTTCCACGCTTTATGAAGCGTATTAAGCCGTTCCTAGAGTGAGACTTCCTAAAGAACTTGGTATCTCACTTGGAATCTCCAAGGTTTCCTTTTCTTGTTTAACTTCCCAGTCAAGGGTCATTCCTTGTCGGGTCAAGGTCATACAATTTCCTATGATTTGTGAGGGGTTTTGGATGAACTATGACAGTAGGTCTGTTAGACCTAGAATTTGGAGAATGTCTGTTGGCGTCTCTAGTTTCGACAAATTATCAACGGTTTTGACAAATTGTAAGAGTACTCATAATTTCCCACATCACTAACAGTGTGTCATAGAAATTTAACTCTTCAATTTCAAAACTCGTGCCTAGAGAACTTTGCGAAAAGTTCCTCTGAAGGAAATGTTTCCATGGGTTTCTTCTTACTATGAGGGTAGATAAGTAAGTCATTACAGGGAGAAATGACGAACTGATCCAAGTAAGAAAGACGTACCCTACTCATTTAGCTCATGAAAACTATGGGCGTATTGGTCCTATCCGAAGGGTATCACTACGGACTCGAAGTGTCTGCATCGAGTTCGGAAGATAGTCTTTTGGATATCCTTCCCTAACACTCGAACTGGTGATATTCAGATCTCGGATCCATTTTTGAAAGTAATTCTTTCCTTGCATTTGCTCAACCATTTCATCTATGCGAGGAAGAGATAACGATTTCTAATGATAATCTTGACGGAGTCCTCGATATCCGAGGTACATACGATGCAATCCGTCGATCTCCGGAAGAATAAGACCGGAGTTCTCCAGGGTGAGAAGCCTAGTCTTCTAATTCTATTTCTGTGTAGTTCGTTAAGTTGTCCGGGCTGTTCTTGTATCTCCATAGGTGTTTAGACTGTAGGGCGATCGGTTTACAGGAGTAGTACTGGGTTCTAAGTTTGTTCACATGACAATGTGATTACTCGTAGACTTAGGCAGTTCTCCGTCCTGAAGTTCATATTAGAATTCATACATGGTTTCACAATCACAATCTCGTGTATACGAGTCGTATATAATTAAGATTGAAAAGGTAGTCGAATAACTGATTCTTCTTTACCCTCACATCCAAACGAGGAAAATAGTTAAAGAGAAATCATCAATTCTAAACCTGTAGAACCTTGATTATATATCACTGTTATGTATACATTCCTCAGTGATAGATCATCCGTATGAATCCTTGGATTGAACTTGTCGTACTACACGAGTGGTAATTCGGGGATTTCTTCGGAAAGGAGAGGAACTATAAGGTACTCTAGTCATGGGTACTTCGGTGTTCTGAAATGACAGTTTTGTTAAAAAGACGTTTACTTATAAAGAGATATACGTATGAAGCTGGTATGGTGTTGATCAAATTGAATCTGGTTGTATGATAATGTCGGAATCATACAGAAACTTAAAGACATTAGATTGAACATAAGACGTTGACAGACCAAACACAACTGTGCAACCATGATCAGAGTTACAATACTTTAGATTTACCTCAAGACTAATTCTGCGAATAAGATATACTACAAAAGGCAAGTATACGTGGCAAGAGAATCCCTATACAGACAGGATCTCGCAAAAGGTAAGACTCCAGTTGCACTACTTTTGGGATGGTTTATAAGTCTGTTACAATGAAACGCCTAAATTACATTAACAAGGGTTCTGGCGTAGGTTCTCCTGCAGCTGTGATCCTAAGAATCTTCCCATCTGTTCCCGAGTTCTTCGCTATCGGGCAATCCTTCTTGACATGTCCAATTTCATCGCATTGATGACATATTTGGACAACACCAACATTGGTGGAGGAAGTGAGGTGTTTATCCAGTGTTATGTGGACACAAATGCCTTCCTCATTACTCCACCTTGGAAATTACTTCCTAAAGCGTTCGGCTTTATCACTACTCTCGTGTGTAGGGTTGGTCCCGATGGAAGGGGCTTGAGTGATGGGTCGTGCCGGTGCTCCACAGTTACGAGCATGGTGCCCTATGTTTAGGCAATTGCAACATTGCATCTCATGGCAAGCCCCATGATGATGGAAACTACACTTATCATACCTCGGGAGTTTTCCCTCGTATGGCCTGCTCGGTACGGGAATGGCAGGAGTTTCCACTTGCTGCTGTTGCATAGCCAGCCTTTGGGATTTCTTGCTTTCTTTCTGGGCATGATGCTTTCGTTTCTTGTTCTCTGCTTTTCGGCTTTGCGAGCCTATGACTGTTACCGTTTGACAACTTCCTGGATGGATACCACGATTGGAAACTTCAATTCCATCATCAGCATTGATTGTGCTGATAGCACTACGGTGCGCAAGGACAGCGGTTACGGCAGCTACCACGGCAGTTGTAACTACTGTTTGGAAGGTAGCGGCGTCCATAGGAAAGGCGGAGGTTTCGCTGTTCGACTGAATGCTTCCGGATGACGACATGATTCTGTAACACGAAATATAAGGATTTTGTGAGCGATTCTGGTTGACCCTTGATGTACTTAGATTGTTCATGTAAAGAGTACGACTATGTTCTCGAAAGTTTGACCTACATCCCTATGATGCAGTCCTAGTACGGATTGGAAGTATGTTCACGGAGGTTTGACCTACATCCCTACGATGCAGTCCTAGTACGGAATGGAAGTGAGTTTGTAAAATGGTCTCAAGACGTTTGCCGTTCAAGCCGAGGTATCGTGGGTTGGTGAATAACAAGATCCAACCACTGAAAGAGACATGGAAATGTTTTCTGGAGCTAAATTACTATAATCCAATGACTTGACTAAAGCAAGTTTCAGATAGACTCCAATGAAAGTATTATAAGAGTACTTGACTAAAGAATGACATAGAAGTTATTCGGCTGTGAATATCTTTGATATTCACGACGTAAAGATTCGGGAAAAATAACCTTGTAAAGGTCTTACATCATATCCAGAAAAGATAGCTCTTGACAGCATAACGACCTAACCAAAAGTACTTACAGTACAAGATAATTTCATAGAAAATGCCACATCGGGCATAGACAGAAAAACGATTCCTTTTAACAAGGAAAAATAAAGTAAAGCATCTACTACTGGCGACGGTCATCCCTCTGGTGAACTCTCAGTTCAGCCAGTTGACGTTCCACGTCAAGTAGGTGTCTTTCGTACACCCTCTGGCGTACTCGGAGTTCTATGACTTCGGCTCGTGATTCAGCCAGTGCTTGCAGCAGGGTTTCATGTTTTCTCTTAGATCTCTCGCGAGCATCATCTAGACGAATGGTGCGGAGGGTATGCATTCTGGCATTGGCGACAACTTCAGTGATCTGATGTAGGGCTTTCCTGCCTTGAATCTCATTTCGGGCCATTTTGTGGACCAAGATTGGCAAGACTCTGTCTACTGAGCCCCCGTTGCTCAGGCCATAAAAGCTTCGGTCACCATGAAATGGCATGGGCTGATCTTGTCCTTGGCTTCATGTTTCCAACATTCCACCCATGGAGGCGTCGAACCATGAAAAGCCGGACGAGGGTTAGGAATTGGAACGGGAGCTGCCTGGGGTAGGTTCTCAACCTCTGGTTCGGAGTTACCATCATCCAAAAGGTCTTCATCATGGTGATCATTCACGGGGATAGGATGATCATTCTCTGGTTCTTCTTCAAACGATCCAGCAATGACTTCATTCGGAAGGTACGGGTTGCCGTGGGGATGGAGTCCAACCATGCTATCTACGCGAGAATTGGGGTAAGAAAATAATTATTAGACGAATTATCTAGATAGTTATTTAGAAAACCTTCATTAGTTACATCGCTATTTGTGAAGTGCATACCAGTTATGTGTAATCTAAACATAATAGACCTTCGAATAAGTGACTGTAACTCCATATTCACATAGAATAGGGGTAATGTAAAATTTTCACAGATTCTAAGTCTATAATATCCTAATTACATATAGCCTTAGTGTATCCACTTAGCAACTATCAACTTCGTAATGAAGATCCCGTTTTAGTTCTCAAGTATAACGTACTTATAGTAACACCAAATACTCCTATAGTATTTTAAGTTTAATGTTATGTTCTATTGTTCTCATTGTGGTAGGGTTGGTAAGATTTTAGCATTGTTGCAACCACACAACTACACTTAGGCACATGCTAGTCAACCCTTGGATAATATAGGTGATCAGGCTATATCTTCCTAGTTTTGACCATATGTCTCTAAGCCCACATGTGTTGCCCAACAATCGTAATTCTTTTGTACTGTCCTAGTGACACTGATTTTAGTATGAATGCAGCACGTATACTTAATTAAATATTTTATTATTTAAAGTATAAACTCTTGGTCAGAGTATTTTTAATCCCTTATGTATTTATAGTTAGTATATCTTTTATGGGTTGATATACTTAATTCACTATAAACAATGCTCTGATACCAATCTGTCACACCCCAAAACCAAGAACAGCGGAAAACGTTCTTGGGCGGAAGACGTCATGTACAGTATCACAACAAAGAAAAGTAGTAAACAAGGAACAACATCATCCATTGCATTAATAATATAATCATTATACAATTGTGTTCTGTCAAATTTTGGTAAACACTAAACTATAAATCAAAATGAAAGATGCGTCGTGATCAAGCACCATCTTCCTGAACCTTGCATCGGTACCTGTCTATGATGACCTGAGGATACAAGTAATTTTGAAAGCGAGTATCAGCTTTGAAGCTGGTAAGATCATAAGTATTTTAGTGTCTTAATTTGTATGTAAATACTTGTATGTATTTGAAACGTAAGTATTTGTATGTATACGAATTGTAAGTATTGAAAATGTAAATGAACTGTAAGTATGAAAATGTATATGAATTGTAAGTATGAACATGTTTGTAAAACAACTGTAAACGTTTGAAAAACCCTAGAAATCCCTATGATTCCTACTAGTAACAAAAAGGAGTCTTCTACCAAGACTTAACTGTTCTCAATGTAGCCTTCTACCAAGACCTAACTACTCTGAATGTAGTCTTCTACCGAGACCTAATTGTTCTGAATGTAGTCTTCTACCAAGACCTAATTGTTCTGGATGTAGTCTTCTAGCAAGACCAAGTTGTATTAGTATTACCCTTTGGAACAAGGGCAACTAACAATGTTAACTGAAGACATCTGTAGATGTACATTTCCCTCTGTTGCTAACAGCTAGGTATAGTAATAGTCAGTCCCCAAAAGTATACATGTAATGGTATCAACCGTTGACATCCGTGGATGTGCTTTTACCTCTGTAGCTAACAGAGATTCTAGTAATGGTCAGTCCCGCAACGTATCCTTGGGTACTAGGATATTAAATCCAATCTATCTAGTCGATTATGTGATCGAATCACAAGGTAAAGATAAGAATGAGGATTATATAACAGAATCTATACATATAAAATGTACTAGTAATTATTGTAAGCGTACTCATGTAAATGTGATCATGTGACCATATCTATGTAATAGTATGGTAATGTACTGTAATGTTCTAGCTGTAGTGTACATGCTCTCTATCTAGCAAGTATAGTAATGTACTGTAATGTTCTAGCTCTAATGTACGTGCTCTCTATCTAGCAAGTATAGTAATGTACTGTAATGTTCTAGCTGTAGTGTACGTGCTCTCTATCTAGCAAGTATAGTAATGTACTGTAATGTTCTAGCAAGTATTGACTCATGAATGAACTGACTCATTGTATGGTATCGCGTTCTAGTAATAGTTCTAGTATCTTCCTAAACTACCCATATGGTAGTTTACTAGTAATTTAACTGGGACGTATGAACATGGATGTATACCCTTGCTACCCAAGGGCATTGGATGAACCGGAAGGACCATTTATGAATATATATATATATATATATATATATATATATATATACATACATATATATATATATATATATATATATATATATATATATATGTACACATGATATATATACTAATATTTAAACGATCTTCGGACGAGTACCCGATATCCTATTAGACCACATCCAAATCGAGGAAAAGGAAACAAGGTGGATAGCCTTCCTAAGTCTTTTAAACATTACTTATATACCTATACATATAGAGGCATGCAATTTATAATATAAAAGCATAAAATAAGTTTTGTAAAACCTTTGAACATAATTATTTTCTAAGAAAAGATCGACTTGATGTCAATTTATCAAACGTTTTGAAGGCATGGGTTTGATAAAACAACTTTAGTATGAGGAAACATTTGTTTGAATCACAATTGTAAATAACTTTGAAATAAAACATACAGAGTAAAATGTACAGTGTAATAAGAAGTTTGAAACACATAAAGTGTTTATGAAAAACATTTGAAGTAAACTGTTTGGTAAAACGGCTAATGAGTAGCCAACCATTTGAATGCTGCTTACTAATCACATGTGATTAATATAATAACTAGCATTATTCTACTTGTATCCCCCCACACCATAAAACATTTAAAAATAGTTTAAACATTGATTAAGGGGTATGAACTCACCTGTAGTAAGTGGATCGGAAGGAAGTGTCGGATAAGTGCTTGGTGTCAAGTGAAGACTTAGACATGCACAAAGATCCTAATAACATATAAGGATATATGTATATACACAATTAGTCTTTAAACAACTAATAAACAAAGTTAAAACAATCTAGGACATGCTAAACACTTTATACAAGTGTTATAAGTCTCAAGGGTTGCATCTAAGTGTTGTAGGGAAAGGCTCGTGTGTTTGGGGTCCAAGGGTAAACTCCCTTGGAGTTTACAGTTTTGATGGTCATGACCCCAAGAGTTTACGGAAGTAAATGTAAGGCCCAAGTTTCAGGGTTAAGCATTTTTGTCAATGTAATAGTCTAGGTCAACTCTTGTAACTCTTTTTGAAGTAATAAAGATGAAATATTTGAGTATTATGTGAATTATGTGTGTTTATGTGCATATTATTTAATTATAAATGTATAATTAATAAAGAATAAAAATAAGCATCAAAATCAAAGTGTGAGATAAGGCCGATATCTTTATATAAAGTTGTAGTGGTCGAAACAAGGATTCCGGGGATATAAGGAACGCCGAAATCCTAGTTATAACGAAGAAGTTATGACCCGTCGAAGTTTCGCGATAGAACAGGCACGATACTGGAAAGCGTAAATAGTGAATTTATGATAGAGCGAGATTTAGCCTTAGCAATCTAAATGAAAGTCGTAGAATATGTTAAACTAAGAGCATCGATAAAAAGAACGCCCAAATCTGAGTTCGTATGAAGAAGTTATGATTTTTCGAAGTTTCAGAATAGCACTATACAGTCCGAAATTCGAATATTAGATCGAGTAATTTTTAGCCGCCACGACCTAAACGATAATTGAAGATATTGTTGAGAGCAGCGTAACGAGAAAAAGATGGGCGAAAACGAACGTCGGATAAAGAAGTTATGAGGATTTAACAGACCAATCCTGTCCTGGCCTGTTAATAATATAAAATTTAAAATCAAATCAAAATTAGCCGACGAAGTCTAAACGAAAGTTGTAGAGTATGTTCCCACCTTCGCGTGGATATAAAGAACGTCGAAAACGGAGCTCGTATGTGAAAGTTACGAGTTTTTTAAGTTGGGACTCGAAAATGCGAAACCTGGTGCGAGATTGATGACGGGCTTAATCCTGACCGTTGCATGCTGAACTCGGTCCTCGCTTCGGATGATGACACGTCGCCTCGCTTACGGCCCGCGTCCGAAGTCAGTACGTCCCGCGTACCCTCGCCCTTATCTCTTCCGGAGTGCAAGACAGCTGGTCCGAGGTGGCGCCCTTATCCGAGCCATTACGCCCAGCGTAGGTCCGAGGTACGCCCAGTGTACCGAGGCCTCGCAGGCTATAAAAGGGGGCCGAGTGTTCTGAATTTTTCACACCAAAATCACTTCTCTCTCTAACTTCTTTCTCTCTCTACAACCCCAAACCACCCCTAAACCCTAGGGAACCTCCCTAGCACCCGAGGGAAGCCCCGAGGCTCCCGGAGTCCCGAGAAAAAGGAGTCTTTCGGTTTCAAAACGCTGCTCCAATTATGTTCTGGTTTTCGATAAAATTCGCTGTAAGTATGCTACGCTTACGTAAATTTTTATATAGCTTTCAAATAATTATAAGAATGTTATTAGGTCCTTAAAATAATTATTTGGGCTATTATTATGAGTTATATTGAGTGTTATTAACGTTTATATAATAATAATAATAGTCAGACAATTAATTTGTCGTGGTTATCGTTAGACTAAACCTAGTGGTATCGATACTAGGTTTTATCGAAGGAAAATCATTTTCAGAGTATCGAAGCGCTGTCCGAGTGCTTAGTCACCACCTTTCAGGTGAGTGCGTAGTTACTTTCAGCTTACACATAGATATGAAGTATTTTATATAAATTACATGCTATGTGTGCATATTATCTGAATACTTGCTATCTATGCTGGATGAACATTGTTATACATGTTTTCAATGATTTAAACTGTATATGTATTTTATATCTATGAAAATGTTGGGGTAAAACATGGGTAGATGTAATAGGTGATGTGTGATAAAATGATGAGAGGCCTCGATGTTGACGTTGTTGATTCTGTCATCTAGCGGAGTATGGATGACAACCACTGACTCTTCTAGACGGTCAAGTGGAACACTAACAGGCTCACAACCTGTAGGTGTTTGTGAACGATGTGTTCACCGGTGTACTCCATCCCCGCACATGGTTGCCTTTAGGACATTTATTGTTAAGGAATCCCCTTGGCAGTAGTGTCCGTCCCGATGATGATCCTTAGCCTAGGTCCCTTATGGTAGGTGTTTAGGGACGTAAAGTGAGGATAACGGGAATGGGTAATCGGGTTATTGTTGATTGATGAAATTAATAAACTTATTTATTGTGGGTTGAAAACCCTATGTGCTCACCAGGCTCCCAAGCTTGACCCACTCAGTTTTATGTATTACAGGTAGTGGCGCTTGAGCATAGATATGATGTTTGGACGAGGGATTACGGATATAGGCTTGTAGATATGAAATAATGTAGTAAGGCTTATATTGTATTGTTTATGCTTTTGATCTGTACGAACATGACATCCCAAGTCTTTTAATGAAATACATTTCTATGGAAATGCTTTTGATAAATCTTTATCATATATTGTTTTGGGACAAATTCCGCAACACTTTTATTTAAAATGTTACTCTGATTTTTAAACAAAGCATAAACAAACCGGTCTGTTCTGGCCGTGATTTTGGGGATGTCACAGTTGGTATCAGAGCATTAGTTTAAGCGAACTAGGAATTCGTAGGATTTCTATACTTAAACTTAGAATGCTAAGCGTTGATTGTGAGGTGTGAGCACTAACTTATTTTAGGAATTGTTCCTAAAATGCTTTTATGTGCTAAATGCTTTGTGCATGATATGCTGTTATTTGTTCGGATCTATGGTCTGTTGCCGACCGGATCTGGAAACCTTATGTGTTTAGGATTCTAAACGTACGACTACGATATTAGAACTAGCATGTAAACGTTTCGGAGTGATAAGGACGATTTAAACGTCTATCCTAAATAAAGATATAAATTCACCTTATTCGGTGTATAGATCAAGATGGCAAGGACCCGTAGCAGAAACGTGAACGCAAATGGAGATAGGAACCAACCCGTAGTGGTTCAGCAAATACTTGTTGTTGAAGAAGTTGCACCTGAGCCAGTCACCATGGGTAGAGTTCAAGCCATGATTCAGGCTATGCTAGCTGAACAAAGGGAAGAAATTAGACGGATGTTCAACGAGAATAGGAACGAACCTACCATACATGTTGAACCGACGAAGCCAGTTCCTGAGCAATCTTAGGAAGGGAACTACAACCGCCAAGTGAGTCAGGTAGGGACTCAAGGTGAGCAAAGGGATGGCCCAGAAGGGAGAAACAATAAGGATAGGTGGATGTACAAAAATTTCTTGGGTGCGAAGCCACCAAGTCTCTCAGGAAGCCCAAAGCCTATTGAGATTATGGACTGGATCTCCGAGATGGGGATGGTGTTTGAGAGCTGTGACTGTAGCGAGAAGCAGAAGACTGTCTTCGCTGTGAGACAATTGAAAACTGGAGTCTTGAGCTGGTGGAAGCTATTGGCAGATACAATGCCACGAGGAGAAGCTCAAAAAATGTCATGGGATGAGTTCTTGGAACAACTGAAGGTGCAGTACTGTTCAGAGATAGATCTGAACAATGAGTTCCAAGATTTGAAGAAGGGGAGAATGAGCATCGATGACTATGCTACTGCATTTACGGAAAAGATGAAGTTGTTTCCATACCTAGTGCCAACCGAACCTTCCAAAATTGAGAAATTCGCAAACGGACTGTCGGCTGAATTTGGCCCAACACTCAAGATGGCAACCACTCTGAAATCAGCTGTTCGAGCAGCTAAGAACGTGGAGACCCAACAAAAGGAAAGAGGTCTGGAACGGGCTGAGGTTAGTGAGAAACGGAAGTTCGATGGATCCTCGAAGTCCAACAAGAAGAGTAGATTCTCGAAGTTTGGTTCAAGAGGAGGAGGATCAGAAGCGAAGTGGTGTGACAAGTGCAAGAAGAAGCACTTTGGCAAGTGTGATGGAGGGGTCACTTGTTTCAAATGCGGAAAGCATGGGCATTATGCCAATGAATGCACCCTCAACTAGAAGGCTTGTTATGGGTGTAATGAAGAAGGGCACATTTTGAAGGACTGCCCGAAGAAGAAGGAGGCGGGAAGACCCAACATACCACCAAAACCGAAGGCGAGAGACTTTGTTGGGTAGCGGATTTATTTTGTATTGCGTCCATTGGGCTCGGTTAATAGTCCAAGTTTTGTTACTCCGGTTTGGGCCTATCCAACCGTGAGCTGATAGGGTTTAGTATATATTAATGTGCTTGCATGCATATTAGGTTAACGATCGATAGAAACGATTTAGAAGACGATAGCAATTACGATAGATCACAGATTTATTTCTTCATTGTTCCTGTAAACCCTAAATCCTCTACAGTAGAAGTTCTTTATCGAGCTCTGCTGAGGATTGTTGGTTAATCATTCGACATCTTTGATCCATTCTTGTGTTCTTGCTGTTTACTCGTTTATTATTTTACCTATTTTAAAGATCTAATCGATCTTCAAGTTAGTTTTTAACTTATCAATTGGTATCAGAGCAGGAGGCTGTGTAAATCATACACTTCTTTTCTGTGAAAAAGGTTTCGATTAGGGTTATTCCGCATTTACTGATATTTATTGAGTCGTCATCTCATAATTGACGTAACTCGATATTTATTGTTTTGCCCTAATTTGATATATTACAAGTCTGATCTTTGAACAGGTTATTTGATCAAGTATGGGCGATTCGCAATCCAATCCCATTAATATTTCGAACCACATTGGATCAACAACGAAGATTCCCATCCTTTACACCCATGATTATGAAGTCTGGGCACATCACTTTGAAGATTATGTTATAGGATCTGAGGATAATGGATACCTCATCTGGGAAGCAATCGTTTCTGGACCCTTTTCTCATTCAGCAACTTCAAGGATTATTAAAACTCAAAAGGAGTATAATGATCTTTTGAAAGACGTTAAAGACATTGCTCAAGACAAAAAAGATAAATTTCAGTGCAATATCAAAGCGTTAAGATTAATCGGATTCGCTCTTCAATCCGATACTTTCAGGCTGGTGAGTTCATGCACGACTGCAAAAGAAATATGGGACAGGCTACGAGAATTGTACTCTACGGACGAAGATCTTGAACACTCCATTCAAACCTTACTCTTGTCCGAGTTTGGTGAATTCAAGCAGGGAGCCGAAGAAACATTGACTCAAACATTCGATCGCTTCAATCATCTTCTTAGCAAGATGATTAAACATGACATTGAAAGGAAGCTAATTGAGCAGAAGGTTACGTTTTTGAACGGCCTCAGATCAGAGTGGAGGGCTGTAGTGTCCACAGTTAAAGCGCATGAATAATTCAAATCCTACTCTTTAGCGAAATTGGTGGGCATCCTAAAATCTCAAGAAAAGATCGTGTTACAGGAGAAAAATGTGGTCTCAAGCCTGGGTTCGTTGGCCCTCCTGTCCAAAAGCAAAGCGGTGATGGAGGAAGAAGACCTCAATTTGGAGGACTATGACCTCACTTCTGAGGACTATGCTATGATGGTGTCAAACCCCAAGAGGTTTATCAAGAAGAGATTTCCCACCAACAAGAACCGAAATTGGCAGGGGAGTTATAGTTCTGAAAAGGTCAAAGATGAATCGAAGGCTGAAAAATCAAAGAAGGAACCGAAAGTTGAAGGAGATTCGGGAGTGAGCTACTATTACTATGGAGGAAAGAACCACTATGCAAAAGATTGTGTCCTCAAGAAAATGGCAGAAAAGGATGATGAAAAGGATGAAGAAGCTTTGTTGCAGAAAAAGCTGGATGAAATCAGGAAGAAGAAATCTACTGCTAACCCTTCTATGAATGCTTTAATTGTGCAGGGTTCGGCAGCTGATGATGAGTTCGGTGGCGTGGAGGTCTGGTCAACCGACTCTGAAGATGATGAAGTAAGGAAGCCTTCTCATGGAAAGGCTTATGTGGCGAAAGAAGAGAGTAGTGGAGGAAAGTGTTTGACGCTGTCCGACGTATCTCAGATGAGGGGATACAACACAAATGGTGGGAATGAAGACACGAAGGAGCAACAGAATTTATGCTTTACAGCTAAACCGCTCAGCGTGCAGTTCAACGAGCTTGATGAACTGATCAAGAAGGTACAATCCGTTTTTGTTTCATTCAAAGTCCCACAATGCTCATACGAAAAAGAATTAAAAAGTGTTAATTCAAGAATCTCTCTAGACAGTAGTTTAACTCAAACTCGAGTCACCAATTCTAACCTAACTGACCAATTAAGCAGGGTGTCTTCGAAGAGTGAGGAACGGCGGATGTGGATCGAACTGAAGGAGTCAGAGTTAATCAAAACAAAAGATGAAAACATTTATTTGCAAAGAGACAATTTAAAGCTTTTAAAATAACGAAATGTTTTTTGTTTGATTGCTAAACGTCTTTACACTAATATTACTCAGCTTCATTTGGATTGTGAAATAGGACAAAAGATTCATCGCACAATTTTACCCTTCCTTGAATTTAAGGAGGATGAAATTGATGCTAAAGCGTATAATTGTGAAAGTGTTATTTCATCTGAGGATGTTAATCCGATGTATATGTATGGACTGGACAAAATCAAATCTTTCATTAAGTCCAAGGACCATAAGGACATGCTTAAAAACCTTTTGGATGAAAATGATAAACTGAAACTGAGAACCGAAACCATACAAAAATTTGACTCATTGAACGCCAACTTGAGCTCAGAAAATAAAATTGATGTTGAAAATGCATCTGAGCTTAATGAGGACGACAATATGAGTGAAATTTCTGTAGAGGACACAGTTGACTGTTCAGAATTTGTCAAGAGCGAACCCGAAAACCATAAGAATCTCATTTCAGAAAATTCAGTGGAGTTTACTCGTTTGTCCCAACAAAAGTCCCCGATTCTTGCAGAAAAGGCAGTAGTATACCAAAAAGTTAGAACCACTCCAAATCAGGTGTATAAGGTCACAGGCGTAACCGAACATCAGACTGCTGAACTCACAGCTATTGTAAACGAAGACAATGCTGATGGCTGTGACGAGTTCTTCTGGTCAGCTCCCATTGACAATGTTGACGAAACGGTAGGTCTATCTGAAAGGACCTCATGGAAAAGCAAAGGCAGATATGTGCCAGAACCTTTGAATAAACCTGATAACTTCGATGTGCCAAGTACTAGTGGTACAAAAGATGTTCCTCAAGAAAAAGGAACTCCTGCAAAAGAAGTCACACCTCCAAGTGAAACTTCATCAGTTCAGAGTGAACCAACTAAAGAAAAACAGAAACCGAAAGCTAATATCCATCATCAACCGAAGCAGATGAGAAATCAAAAACAGCAAAGGAATCAGAGATACAGGAAGAATCTCTCTGAAAGAAAACAGTTTTGGCAATCTCAGAATGCCTATTTCTCACATCAAGACAGGAACTTAAGGTCAGAGAAAAGTCCAACCGAAAGCAGAGGTTCGGTTCAGAGAAAAACATCAACCGAAAGCAAAGGTTCGGTTCAGAGAATAACTCCAACCGCGAGCAGAGGTTCGGTTCTGAGAAAAAAGAGATCAAAATTCTAGGGTCGGTCCCACTAATGATCAAAAGCAAAAGGGTCACCTAGAATCTCCAGCCAAGAAATTATCTCAGTCTAAGCTTTCTCATTCTAGCTCTTCTAATTCTTCCAATTCTTCTAAACCTCATTCTAAATTCCATTCTGTTCACTCTCAAAAATCTCAATCATCAACTGAACAAAAAGGAAAACAGAAGGTCTCATCAGTTAAACCAGAGTCTAAACCTAAAGCAACGAATCCCAATAAAATTAAGGTTTTCACCATCAAAAAGAAAGATGAAACAACACTAATAAAAAGAACATACCTTGTTGACATCTCTCTTACTATTCATGTTCCTGTGAAAGGCTCACGAGGACCCAAGAAACTTTGGGTTCCTAAATCTGCTTAATTTTTGCACATTATCAGTGACGAGCAGTTTGACGAAGAATGGTACATTGACAGTGGCTGCTCGCGTCACATGACAGGAAGGAAGGAAGAGCTAAGGGAATACAGGTCTCTTTCAAACGGTGGAAATGTCAAGTTCGGGAACAACTCCTTCGGCACCATAAAAGGATATGGAATGATTACAAACGGTGATTTCACGATAAGGAAGGTTGCATACGTGGAAGGGCTACAACACAACCTCATCAGTGTATCTCAGCTGGTTGGAGGTACCGGTCTCAAAGTCTCATTTGACGATGAGGGTTCTGAAATAATTGAGAAGAAGACGAAAAGAGTTATTCTCAAATCGGAGTGCAAAGGTGAAATGTTTCCCCTAAACCTCAAACCCATCAAAGGAAACCCAGCTATCTGCCTATTATCCAAAGCACAATCTGACGAAAGGTGGTTGTGGCACCGAAGGCTCTCTCACCTTAACTTTAAGGATATCAACAAACTTGTCACTGGAGGTCATGTTTGAGGTCTTCCATTGCTCAAGTATGATAGAGATCATTTATGTGCTGCATGTGAAATGGGGAAGCAGAGTCGTCAAAGTCATCCATCTATTATAAACACTAAAGTTGTTGAACCACTATAATTACTTCGTATTGATTTGTGTGATCCATCATCTATCGAAAGTATCGGTGGTAGCAAGTACATTCTTGTTATTGTTGATGATTTTTCGCGTTTTACATGGGTGTTCTTACTGAAGCTTAAATCTGAAGCGACTCACAAGCTAAAGGTGTTCATCAAGCAGATTGAAGTACAGCTGAAGAAGGTCGTTCGCAACATCAGGAGCGACAATGGATTGGAGTTCAAAAATAAAGAATTCGAATAATTCCTGGCAGAAAAGGGAATTAGTCACAACTTCTCAGCTCCCTACACACCTCAACAAAACGGAATTGTCGAAAGACGAAACCGATCTTTGTGTGAAGCAGCCCGAACCATGCTAAGTTTCGCTTCCTTACCTTTATATTTTTGGGCTGATGCTATTTCTGCTGCTTGTTTCACACAGAACAGGTCATATCTCAACAAGCGCTTCACTCTCACTCCTTATGAGATCCTCAACAACAGGAAGCCAAATGTCAAATTCTTCCATGTGTTCGGTTCACGGTGTTTCGTTTTTAATTCTAAAGAACACCGCAACAAGTTCGATGTCAAAGCCGACGAAGGGATATTTCTGGGCTATTCTCTCACTTCTAAAGCGTACAGGGTATTAAACAAGCGTTCGAGGAAAATAGAAGAAAATTATTACGTGACCTTTGATCATAGCTATGTCAAAAAGCTAAAGGCCAACGAAGACACAGAAGGAGAAATCTTTCCTCAAACCGGCCAAGTCACAGCCTCGATCGCTAATCTATTTGAGAAGTTCGTTGAGCTATTTGATGAACCAGAGAAGGCCACTCTCTCAGAAGCCAGCGCAGCAGACAACAAGGTAGATCATATGAAGCAAATTGTCGAAGATGCAGCAAGGAGAATGAATGAAGGAGGATCATGTTCTGACGAACCTCCACCACACAATGCTTCAGTCGAGGGGGAGGATCCGCCATCGTCATCACAGCCGAGCTCACATGTTGAGGGGGAGCTAAGGTCTCAAACTGCTCCCGAAAGCACTTCACCAACCGAAAGTGCCTCACCACCCGAAGGTGCATCAAAGCCTGAAAGCTCAACTCCATAAGAAACATCTGTAGGTCAAGATTCTCAAGACATTCCTGAAAGCTTATCTGTCGAGGGGGAGCATGCTGATATGTCTTACGACTATGAAAGTCAATCCGAACCAGAAGAAATGATCAACGTTGAATTGGATCCAACCTTTGATCCAACCTACCCTCCTCTCGTCAAATGGACCAGAGATCATCCAGTCTCTCAAGTTGTTGGTGATGTATTTGAAAAGGTTCTGACTTGATCACAACTCAAAGCAAAGCAGACTTCCTTGTTTTCAAAAGTAGAATTCTGCATGTATAACTCCTTTGTCTCAAAAGTTGAACCAAAGACAGTTAGCACTGCTCTTGATCACTCCGATTGGGTTCAAGCTATGCAAGACGAACTGAATGAATTCGAAAGGAACAAAGTTTGGCGCATCATTCCAACTCCTCCAGATGCCTCGGTTGTTGGTCTTAAATGGGTCATCAGGAACAAAATCGACAAGGAAGGGAACGTAATTCGAAACTTTTGCTCCTGTAGCTAGGCTGGAATCAGTTAGAATATTTCTCGCCTATGCTGCACACAAAAACTTTGAGGTCTACCAAATGGACATCAAGTGTGCATTTCTCAATGGAGAACTCGAAGAAACTGTGTACGTGGAGCAACCTCCTGGATTTGTAAACGAAGGGTATCCTAATCATTGTTATATTTTGGTCAAAGTCGTGTATGGACTGAAACAAGCTCCGAGAGCCTGGTATGAAACGCTGACAAAGTTTTTAAAGATGTCCAAATTAAAACAAGGTTCGGTTGACCCAACCTTCTTTCGTAAGAAGGAAGGTAACCACCTTATGATTGTTCAAATTTACGTCGATGATATCATCTTTGGCTCAACGAATCCTAGCTTAACAGCTAAATTCAGAAAGTTGATGGAGACTAAATTTGAAATGAGCTCAATGGGTCCTATTAACTTTTTCCTTGGTTTAAATATTAGACAGGGACCCAAAGGCATCTTTATTAATCAGGAAGCTTACACGAAGACTCTCCTTGCAAAATTTGGCATGATGGAAGATTCAAAAGTCAAAGTTCCAATGGCGTTCGGCACCAAGCTCACTCCATCCCTGGATAAACCGGCTGTTGATATTACGCTTTATCGCCAGATGATCGGTTCTCTGATGTATCTTACTGCTAGCAGACCTGACATAATGTTCTCTGTTTGTTACTGTGCTAGATTTCAGGCCAACCCACGCGAACCTCACATGCTTGCAGTGAAGAACATTCTACGATATCTCAAGCGAACTACCTCTTTAGGTCTATGGTATCCTTCCAACTCAGGCTTCTTCGTTCAAGCCTACTCAGATGCAGACCTTGGAGGTTGTGGACTAGACAGGAAAAGCACCACTGGCGGCTGCCAATTCCTTGACGGGAAGTTGGTTAGCTGGCAATCAAAGAAACAAACGTGTGTGTCTTTGTCTACAGCTGAAGCAGAATACATTGCAGCTGCATCCTGTACCTCTCAAATGATTTGGATCCAGAGTCAACTCTGAGACTATGGACTCAATATGAAAAAGATCCCACTATATTGTGACTCTGAAAGTGCAATTAGGATCTGTCATAACCCAGTGCAACACTCCAAAACTAAGCACATAGCACTGAGATATCACTTCATCAAAGATCATGTGGAAGATGGAAACGTTGAAATTCACTTTGTTAGAACCACTGATCAACTGGCTGATGTCTTTACCAAAGCTCTTCCTGAAGCGTCATTCAACAAAATTCTACAAGGGCTAGGTATGATGGAATCAGAGTCAGTACCACAAACTACCTCTCAAACTCACAAGTAAGAAGCGAAATAGACCGAACGTTCGGGTTTGGTTTTTGTACTCATGTACCGAAATGAACCGAACGCTCGGGTTCGGTTGGATAATCTGCACTTTGCTCATCAATTAAAGGTGGTTTTCTTGGTTGTAAATTTCATGTATAAGCGTTTCTATTACATTTCTTTTTGTCAAAAGTATTTCCTTTTTGAAAATCTAATTTCTTCGGTAACCGAAATAGACCGAACGTTCGGGTTCGGTTTTCAAAATTTTTCAAAACCGAAACCAACCGAAGGTTCGGGTTCGGTTTTCCAAAAATTTTCAAAACCAAAACCAACCGAAGGTTCGGGTTCGGTTTTCCAAAATTTTTCAAAACCGAAACCAACCGAAGGCTCAGGTTCGGTTTTCCAAAATTTTTCAAAAACCGAAACCAACCGAACGCTCAGGTTCGGTTTTCCAAAATTTTTCAAAACCGAAACCAACCGAAGGCTCGGGTTAGGTTTTCCAAAAATTTTCAAAACCAAAACCAACCGAAGGCTCGGGTTCGGTTTTCCACAATTTTTCAAAACCGTAACCAACCGAACGCTCGGGTTCGGTTTTTCAAAATTTTTCACAACCGAAATTAACCGAACGCTCGGGTTCGGTTCCAAAGTCTTTTTTAAAAGTTTTTCTTATCTTTTTATTTTCTTTCTCAGTCTTACCTTTTTACTATATCAAAAATTCCAAAAATATTTGTTTTCTTCCAATATCAAAAACTCCAAAAATATTTTATTCTTTATTTACTTTTTGTCGTTAATTTTTTATGAGTGGTTGTTTATGGGGAAATTGTTGAATTAGTTAAGTGTCCCTAGAAGCATGTTGTTGTATGTGCCCAAAGCCTCATCAGATTCTGAATAATAGCCTTAATGACTTGGTATACACAAACTTGTCTTCCAAATTAGGCTACCACACTTATTATAATCGTGAGCTACCTAACTCTCTTCTCACATGAGATAAGAGTTTTCTGCTTGGTCCTACTTTTCACAGCAGAGGTACTTTGATTTCTTACACCATCTCTATTACATTTCTCCATTAAATTCGTTTCACCAACGTAACCCTTGAGACTCTCAGAAATTACCACTGAGGTTTATGGTTACTCAAAAACTGCGTTTATGATCTTAGTTTCGTGCCACTACGAGCTGAGTGAAACCCAAAATTCAATACCAAATCTGAATTGACGGTGAACAGTTAATTTGCTCAAGTTTTCACTAAGGAATTGACGGACGTATCTTCATGAAATCTCAAATTTTTATTTTGGGTGATTCCTATGAAATTGTTAAACACCATAACATTTCTTCCCTTGGGATCCAGTTTTTAATTTTTTTGTTGAGATTTTATATTTTCCAAGCCACTTTAACATTATTTCCTACCTACTTGTTCAACAGACTACACCGGTCTCACAAGTACTTTGTTCACTTTCTATCTTATTTCAAGATTAGAACTGTTGAATCAAAGCAAAGGCCACCCTAAAAAGCCTAATTAAAAGAAACCTTTCAACACTTCTTAATAAGTGTTTGATCGTTATTCAACGGGAAACCACACTAACACTTTAAGGTCTCTCTTGACTTTGAAGGAAGAGATTCGTGCCCGGGATCATTTGTTTCGTGTCTTTATTGACATCACAATTTTTCCTAAAAAGGATTGCTTTATTTCTTTTCTTTTACACCCTTAGCACGAAAATCTTCGATTTTCCAAAATTCTGGTTATAATAATTACAGGCTATTTCATTGGATTGGTGGTTGATTATAAGTTGTGGTCAATGTTAATCCACGTGGGCGTATTATTCAAAAGATGTCGTTACACTTTAAAGGGATAAGATGAAGAGTTGCTGACTCAGGCGGGAGTTTAATTGATTTGATTTCAACCGGCGGCACAGGGAACACGTGCGAATTTGAAACGTCTAATCTCTAACTGACGTCGCAGACGCGTGTGCGAATTTGAAACGGTTCTCCTCTGGCACAGAAAGGGCGCGTGTGAATTTGAAACGGTTTATCAGAAACGGCGCTTGATGGGAGGCGTGTTCTTTGGAATCTGACACTCTCTCTCATGCGTGATCATCGGTTCCCCAACTGTCACGCATCAGTCACACTCCGGAAAACTCTTGGTATTTCGATAGAAGATTTGGGAAGATCTTTCTCTCTCCTTAAACCCCAGTATAAAAGGCGACATCATCTACCATTTACCTCTTTACTGCAATCAAATTTCCCAGAGCGCAAGAATTCTCTGAACCCTAACTGTTCATCATCTTCTTCCCTCTCTTCAACAATGGCAGATTCATCCTCTGTTCACGCTACTTCTCACATCCTACCCATTCGCCCTCAGCAATGTCTCATCATCGACTTAACCCCTCACGCATATGATTCCTACATGTTCTCCATCATCGAGTGCTTAAAGTATTCACCGATTGCACCTGCTCTTTCAAGGGCGGAATCAGTACCAATGGAGTTCCTCTCACAGATCTACGCGACGGCTCATTACGACAAATTCGTTGACAGGATCTTCTTCGAAGTTTCTCATCACAAAGCATCCATCTCCAAGCAACGATTTTTGCTCACTGCTAGGGTTTGAAGCTGATCCTACAAGGGTTAATCCAGAGACAATTCCTATGGGGCATCTCTTCAACATGTTCTACAATATGGGGTATACGGAGGCGCTAACTTCCGTCACTAAGTTCAAGAAATCGTGTTTGCCGCCACAGTGGAACGGAATGTTCACTGTGCTATTCAAGGGTCTTTTAGAAAGAAGCTCTGGTTCAGATGGCTCCAGTCGACTGTTCCTGTCCATCTTGTACGGTGTCTACAACGGCATTAATGTCGACTATAGGTTTGTTCTCTGGCAACAACTCATCCAGAGTTTATCTTCTTCTTCAAGGCATTCAGAGGTGTCGTATGCAAGGTTTTGGACCCTGATAACGAAGTGGGTCATGGACAAGTACAGCATCCCCACTGTCGCCGACGCACCGATGTCTTCGATTGCTACCTTTCATACCACGAAGATCATCGTCTTAGATGCTTCAAAATTCCCATTCAATGGTTCCATTCTGGAAACCATGTACGCTGATGTTCCAGCTGACAGCAAGATCATCCGGACCTACAAAGAGTTCAAGAGGTCTGGTCCCAGGGATCTCATGCCGGAGATGCTGAAATCGATTCACGATGCCGACAAGCCTGCTCCGAGAGGCAAAAAGGCAGACAAAGGAAAACAGGTGGCGAAAGGAGCTAAAGGCCCTTCTCCTAAAAAGAGGAAACCTTCCAAAGCTGCTCAGTCCCCGCAGCCGAAGAGGCGAAAGACTCAACCAAAGAGAAAGCTGATTATCGCTTCCTCATCCAGTGATTCGGAGGGTGAGAGTTCGGATTCTGACGACTCTCCAAGAGGCAACACCCCTCGAAGAGGCAACACACCACCCAGATCACCTACCCCTGAAATGCAAATCCGTACTTCTCCAATTCCCTCTCATACTCAAACAATTCCTACTTCCATTCCCACCATAAACCCCTTTACCCACATTCCAAAAACCTCATTTCCAATGCCACCACCCATCTTCACCGATGCAACAACAACATCCACTGCAAAGGTTACAACCAACGTATCTGATACGTGGGTTCATACCGATGCAACCGAACCTCCACCAGCAACCGAACCCATACACACAAATGAAACCCAAAAAGCACCCGAACCTACCCCTACTCAAAAACAACCTGAACCTACACCTACACCTACACCTACACCGGAAACTACCCAACCCGAACCTACCCATACAACCGAACCACCAGCTTCACCACCACCACCATCTCCCGGTCATGCCTCTGACGTGGATGATACTTTCCTTGGTGGGGAAAACATAACATTTGATTCAGTCTATTACAGTCCGTTTCAAGTGCAGAGCGACGATGATGATGACGCTCCGGTCACAAAGAAGAATATTAAGGAGCTACATGACAAGGTCGACTTGCTCATTGCTTCTTCTTCCAACTCTCAATCATCCCTCTCTGAAGCTGCTCTTCAGAAGATTGTCGATGCCTTCTCAAGGGCTCAGCAAGACTCTGTCGCTTCTGCCACCGCCGCCATCGATGCCTCGACGAAAGCCTGTGAGGCTGCGACCGAAAAAGTCGATAAACTATTCTCTGATGCCTCTACCCTGTTACAGTCTTTACAGGAGAGTGCATCTGCCACCAAGACTACGTTGGAACCAATTGTTCAACAGTTGGCCACGTTTGTCTCCACAGAGTTGAAGTCCTTTGCCACACTTTGTCAATCTCTCACTGACGACAACTCAGCCCTCCGTGCCTCCATTGACGAGCGCCTCTCTAAACTCCAAGAGGATCTGGCTGCTGAGAACTCGTTAATGGATGTTCTGGAAAAGAAGACCACTACCCTAAAGGTCAAGAGTGCTCAACTTTCCCACTCTCAACAACAAATTGACACTCTTCGATCCGAACGGGAGGTTATTAAATCGTGTGTTTCGGATGTACACTCAGCCATATCCAACATCCTTGAAGCACATGATCCGATCCTAAACCATTCTGTGAGGCGTACCCTTGCAGAGAAGCTCGCTCCTGCCCTGGATCTGCTAAGTAAAATTGAAGGGCTACCCGATTTCGTGTCCAATCCGAAACAAGGGGGAGAAAAGGAGTCTGGATCTCAGCCACCTCATTCCTCAAAGGCAACTCACACAACCGAACCTCCTCCTATAGGCCAAGCCTCTGGTTCGGGTGTGAAGGATAAAGGCAAGAAACTTGCTGATGATGAAGAGGAAGAAGACAATGAAACCATAGTCGACTTGCTGAAACGCAAAAGTCGACGCAATGTTGATGATGATACTATTTGTGTGGCAAGAGAAGCTGAAGAAGCTGAGCGAAAGCAGAAGGAAGCCCACGACCTTCTCGAAAGTAGGAAGACTCTTTTTCCAGCTTGGACTCTCGAGAGGATGATAAAGGAGGCAATCGACACTCCGAGCATCTTGTGGCTGGAACCAGTTATTTCCTTTGACTGTTCCAACAATGTCGACTCTCAGTTCAACATGCCACTGAACGGAAAGGCGTTCATCTTTCACGCCTTCTCCAATGTTGCCGAGTTCCCTCATCCTCATCCGGAGGTTGATCGGGACTTGATTGATTTTTATCTGAAGGCTGATCATCCTCAATACCAAACCTGGAGCGCTCAGAAGATCATCAACGTTCGGGTCTTGAAACCATATACCGAAGGGAAGTTTATCAACGTTCGGTTCAAGGTGCTCAGGGGATCTACAAAAACCGAACATGGCATTTCGTTAGCAGATCTACCGAACCTCAATCCCCATGAATGGATCATCTTGCACAACATCCTATTGACTAATGAAGCTGAATATGGTCCGATCATCGACCATCTTAAGAGGGTGCTGGTGTGCTACATCATGGAGGTAGCTCTAATGGATCAGGAGATTGCTAGTGTCTTCAAGAAGAAACCGAAGATCTCTCCTGTTGGCTCGGCCAGTGATCTAAACCAGATGCAGATGGGCAAGATTGACGCAAGGCGAAACTCCGTCATGTTCAATAGGGATGAAGGACAGAAATGTCTCTTTGCCTTAGCGGATAAACATCTGTACACCACTGCTTGTCTAGAGCATGTGTTGGGGATCATCCATAGATGAAAAGATAATACAACGGATGATATCAAGTATTTTGACGATATGATACAATGGTACATTCGGTTCAGACAGACAATCCTGGCGCTTATCTCATGTCTGTTTGATACTGTAAAGAAGAAGGTTCCCGCTGCTGGCCCAAGTAAGAAGAAGAAGTGATCTCGCTCCAATTTGATGCAAAGGGGGAGATTGTTGGGTAGCAGATTTATTTTGTATTGCGTCCATTGGGCTCGGTTAATAGTCCAAGTTTTGTTACTCCGGTTTGGGCCTGTCCAACCGTGAGCTGATAGGGTTTAGTATATATTAATGTGCTTGCATGCATATTAGGTTAACGATCGATAGAAACGATTTAGAAGACGATAGCAATTATGATAGATCACAGATTTATTTCTTCATCGTTCCTGTAAACCCTAAATCCTCTATAGTAGAAGTTCTTTATCGAGCTCTACTGAGGATTGTTGATTAATCATTCGACATCTTTGATCCATTCTTGTGTTCTTGCTGTTTACTCGTTTATTATTTTACCTGTTTTAAAGATCTAATCGATCTTCAAGTTAGTTTTTAACTTATCAGCCTTCCAGATGATGCTCGAGGCTGCGAAGGAAGCAGCAGACGTCGCTTCAAGTACCTTTCTTGTAAATGGTTTTCCTGCAAATATACTATTT
This sequence comes from Lactuca sativa, assembly GCF_002870075.4. NCBI lineage: Eukaryota > Viridiplantae > Streptophyta > Magnoliopsida > Asterales > Asteraceae > Lactuca > Lactuca sativa. Next base: position 242,113,612 of record NC_056627.2, read on the forward strand.
GATTCCGGAGCCAACTACTCCTTTGTGTCGCATAAATTTGGTGGGAAATTAGCATTGCCTGTAGAAAAACTAGATAATGCCCTGATTGTGGAAGTTGCCAGTGGCAAATTCGTACCTGTTAGTAATCGTATTAGGAACATCGTCATTGACCTAAACGGAAACGAATTCCACGAAGAGCTATTACCCATAGAGTTAAACGGTTTCGACATCGTTTTGGGTATGGATTGGCTTAGTGCCAACGATGCTGAGATTCAATGTCGAAAGAAGATAGTAAGGGTGAACCCATCCGGAAAAGAATCATTTATGGTGTACGAGGACAAACGTAGAGTGAATTCTGGAATCATCTCCCTGATGAAAGCCAGGAAATGTTTGTCCAAAGGATGTGCATCGTACTTGGCATTCGTAATCGATGCTAAGAAGGAGAAGAAAGAGGTGCAGAATATACCGGTTGTGTGTGATTATCCGGAAGTCTTTCCCGAAGATCTTCCCGGATTACCACCTGATAGGCAAGTGGAGTTTCGTATAGACTTATTACTAGGAACGACACCGATAGCAAAAGCACCATACCGATTAGCACCGACGGAGATGAAGGAGCTTATGATGCAACTTCAGGAGCTATTGGACAATGGTTTCATTCGACCTAGTTCATCACCCTGGGGAGCGCCGGTGTTATTCGTAAAGAAGAAGGACAGAAGTATGAGAATGTGTATAGACTACCGAGAGCTGAATAAGGCAACGGTAAAGAACAAGTATCCATTGCCGAGGATTGACGACCTATTCGATCAGCTGCAAGGTTCGAGCTACTGCTCAAAGATCGATCTTAGGTCAGGATATCATCAGATGAAGGTGAGAGAACATGATATTGAGAAGACTACATTTAGAACAAGATATGGACACTATGAGTTCTTGGTTATGTCATTTGGACTAACCAATGCTCCTGCAGCATTCATGGATTTGATGAATAGGGTTTGTAAACCATTCCTCGATAAATCCATGATAGTGTTCATCGACGACATTCTCATCTACTCGAAAAGCCAAGAGGAGCATGGCAAGCATCTACGGGAAGTATTAGAAGTATTGAAGAAGGAGAAGCTTTTTGCAAAGTTCTCCAAATGTGACTTTTGGATACGGGAAGTCCAATTCTTGGGTCATGTTGTTAACCAGGAGGGAATAATGGTTGATCCCGCAAAGATCAAGGACGTGATGAAGTGGGAACGTCCGAAAAGTCCCACGGAGATTCGAAGCTTTCTAGGATTAGCCGGATATTATCGACGATTCATCCAAGGTTTTTCTTCGATAGCTGCTCCATTAACAATGTTAACCCATAAAGGAGCTACGTATACGTGGAGTGAGAAGCACGATGAGGCATTCGAGAAGCTAAAGAAGAAGTTATGTGAAGCACCGATACTTTCTCTACCCGATGGAGTTGAAGATTTTGCGGTTTACAGTGATGCATCTGGAGTCGGGTTGGGTTGTGTTCTCACCCAATGAGAAAAGGTGATAGCATATGCATCTCGACAATTGAAAGAGCACGAAAAGAACTACCCCACTCATGATCTGGAGTTGGCAGCGGTAGTATTTGCTTTAAAGATATGGAGGCATTACCTCTACGGCACGAAGTGCAAGCTCTTCACTAATCATAAGAGTCTCCAGTATCTCTTTAATCAGAAGGAGTTGAACATGAGGCAACGACGCTGGCTAGAGCTACTCAAGGACTACGACTTTGAGATACTTTACCACCCAGGTAAAGCAAATATTGTTGTTGATGCTCTCAGTCGGAGATTCAATCTTGAAAGGAAAAGGCCAAGAGCGTTAAGAATTGAAGTCGTCTCGACGATTGTGGAAAGTATCAGGAAAGCTCAAGAAGAAGCTTTAGAGAAGAATGACCGAAAGAAAGAACGTTTGGGAAGAACGTTAGTGTTCGGTACTAATAGTCGAGGACTGAAGGTATTCCAAGATCGAATTTGGGTACCTAAGACAGGAGGAATAAGACATCTTCTGATGGAAGAAGCACACAAGAACATGTACTCAATTCATCCCGGTAGCACTAAAATGTATAGGGACCTAAAACCCTACTACTGGTGGCCGACTATGAAGCTCGATGTTGCGAAGCATGTGGCCGAGTGCGTGACATGTGCGAGAGTTAAGGCACAAAATCAGAAACCGTATGGGAGTTTAGAACCTTTACCTGTACCCATAGGTAAATGGGAAGACATCACCATGGATTTTGTGACTAAACTACCCAGGACGAAGAACGGACACGACATGATGTGGGTAGTCATGGATCATTTCACCAAGAGTGCACACTTCATAGCAGCCAACTAGAAGTGGTCTATGGACAAGCTCGCAAATGCTTATGTGAAGGAAATTGTAAGACTTCACGGTGTCCCTCTTACAATTGTATCTGATCGTGATAGTCGTTTTACGTCACGGTTTTGGAGGAGTCTACAAGAGGAGTTGGGTACAAAGTTATGTTTGAGTACTTCTTACCATCCGCAAACCGATGGCCAGAGCGAAAGAATGATTCAGACACTGGAAGATATGAGGAGAGAATGTACCCTCGAATTCCAAGGGAATTGGGACGAGCACTTACCTCTGGTAGAATTCTCCTACAACAATAGTTTTCACTCGAGCATCAAGATGGCACCTTACCAAGCCCTGTATTGACAGAAGTGTCGTACGCCGTCTTGTTGGCTTGAAGCCGGAGAGAAGCAGTTTATGGGCCCCGAGATAGTCCATGAGACTGCTGAGAAGTTGAAGGTGATTAGGGAGAGAATGTTAGTTGCTCAGGATCGTCAGAAGAGCTATGCTAACAAGAAAAGACGATCGATAACCTTCGAAGTTGGGGATTCCGTTTTGCTTAAAGTCTCACCGTGGAAGGGACTTATACGATTTGGGAAACGAGGAAAGTTGAGTCCAAGGTTTATTGGACCGTTCCAAGTTCTTCAGAGGATTAGGAACCAAGCTTACAAGCTGGAATTGCCCGAAGAACTCAATGGTATTCAAAACACCTTCCATGTGTGTTATTTGAGGAAATTCACGGGAGGTGTTCCCGACATAATTCCAATCTCAGAGTTAAGGATGGATGAGAATAAGAGGCTGATCAAAGAGCCTGAGGCAATTGTTGACCGTAAGACTAAGAAGTTGTGACACAAGATGGTCGATATAGTGCTAGTCCGATGGAAACATTCGAATGGGCCTAATCTCACTTGGGAAACAGAGGATGAGATGATGAGTCCCTATCCACATCTGCTTGCTGATGCATGATTCCGGGACGGAATCATCATAAAGGGGAGAGAATTGTAACGCCTGGGTTTCAGGGCTAAGCATTTTTGTCAATGTTATAGTCTAGGTCAACTCTTGTAACTCTTTTTGAAGTAATAAAGATGAAATATTTGAGTATTATGTGAATTATGTGTGTTTATGTGCTTATTATTTAATTATAAATGTATAATTAATAAAGAATGAAAATAAGCGTCAAAATCAAAGTGTGAGATAAGCCCAATATCTTTATATAAAGGTGTAGTGGTCGAAACAAGGATTCCGGGGATATAAGGAACGCTGAAATCCGAGTTATAACGAAGAAGTTATGACCCATCGAAGTTTCGCGACAGAACCGGGACGATACCGGAAATCGTAAATAGTGAATTTACGGTAGAGCGAGATTTAGCCTTAGCGATCTAACCAAAAGTCATAGAATATGTTAAACTAAGAACATCGATAAAAAGAACGCCCAAATCTGACTTCGTATGAAGAAGTTATGGTTTTTCGAAGATTCGGAATAGCAATGTACAGCCTGAAATTCGAATATTAGATCGAGTGATGTTGAGCCAACACGACCTAAACGATAATCGAAGATCACGTTGAGAGTAGCGTAACGAGAAAAAGATGGGCGAAAACGGACGTCGGATGAAGAAGTTATGAGGATTTAACGGACCAATCCTGTCCTGGCCTGTTAATAATATAAAATTTAAAATCGACTCAAAATTAGCCGACGAAGTCTGAACAAAAGTTGTAGAGTATGTTCCCACCTTCGCGTGGATATAAACAACATCGAAAACGGAGCTCGTATGCGAACGTTATGAATTTTTGAAGTTGGGACTCGAAAATGCGAAACCTGGTGCGAGATTGATGACGTGGCTTAATCCTGACCGTCGCTTGCTGAACATGGTCCTCGCTTCGGATGATGAAACGTCGCCTCACTTACGCCCCACGTCCGAAGTCAGTACACCTCGCGTACCCTCGCCATTATCTCTTCCGGAGTGTAAGAAAGTTGGTCCGAGGTGGCGCACTTATCTGAGCCATTACGCCCAGCGTAGGTCCGAGGTACGCCCAGCGTACCGAGGCCTCGCAGGCTATAAAAGGGGGGCCGAGAGTTCCAACTTTTTCACACCAAAATCACTTCTCTCTCTAACTTCTTTCTCTCTCTACAACCCCAAACCACCCTAAACCCTAGGGAACCTCCCTAGCACCCGAGGGAAGCCCCGAGGCTCCCAGAGTCCCGAGAAAAAGGAGTCTTTCAGTTTCGAAACACTGCTCCAATTAAGTTCAGGTTTTCGATTAAATTCGCTGTAAGTATGCTATGCTTACGCAAATTTTTATATAGCTTTCAAATAATTATAGGAATGTTATTAGGTCCTTAAAATAATTATTTGGGCTATTATTATGAGTTATATTGAGTGTTATTAACGCTTATATAATAATAATAATAGTCAGACAATTAATTTGTCGTGGTTATCGTTAGACTAAACCCTAGTGGTATCGATACTAGGTTTTATCGAAGGAAAATCGTTTTCAGAGTATCGAAGCGCTGTCCGAGTGCTGAGTCACCACCTTTCAGGTGAGTGCGTAGTTACTTTCAGCTTACACATAGATATGAAGTATTTTATATAAATTACATGCTACGTGTGCACATTATCTGAATACTTGCTATCTATGCTGGATGAACCTTGTTATACATGTTTTCAATGATTTAAACTGTATATGTATTTTATATCTACGAAAATGTTGGGGTAAAACATGGGTAAATGTAATAGGTAATGTGTGATAAAATGATGAGAGGCCTCGATGTTGATGTTGTTGATTCTGTCATCTAGCGGAGTATGGATGATGACCACGGACTCTTCTAGACGGTCCAGTGGAACACTAGCAGGCTCGCAAGCTGTAGGTGTTTGTGAACGTTGTGTTCACCGATGTACTCCATCCCCCACATGGTTGCCTTTAGGACATTTATTGTTAGGGAATCCCCTTGGCAGTAGTGTCCGTCCCGATGATGATCCTTAGGCTAGGTCCCTTATGATAGGTGTTTAGGGACGTAAAGTAAGGATAACAGGAACGGGTAATCGGGTTATTATTGATTGATGAAATTAATAAACTTATTTATTGTGGGTTGAAAACCCTATGTGCTCACCAGGATCCCAAGCTTGACCCACTCAGTTTTATGTATTACATGTAGTGGCGCTTGAGCATAGATGTGATGTTTGGACGAGGGATTACAGATATAGGCCTGTAGATATGAAATAATGTAGTAAGGCTTATATTGTATTGTTTATGCTTTTGATCTGTACGAACATTACATCCCAAGTCTTTTAATGAAATACAATTCTATGGAAATGCTTTTGATAAATCTTTATCATATTTTGTTTTGGGACAAATTCCGCAACACGTTTATTTAAATTGTTACTCTGATTTTTAAACAAAGCATAAAAAACCAGTCTTTTTTGGCCGTGATTTTGGGGATGTCACAGTAAACTCTAGAGTTTACGGTCGTAAACTCTAGTCCTAATGACTATGTGTTGTTTGGTGGTTTAACAAGCCTCTTGGAGCAATTCTACTAAGTAGTTTGGCCTTTGGAATGGACTAGGGCATCAAAACACCTCATTTGAGGAGTTTACGGCCTCATGGAATTTTCCCTTGGGTTCATAAACCATAAACCCATATGGAAGAGTGTAAAGCCATGTTTTCAAGTCCCTAACACAATTAGGTATGTGTATGAGCTAGTTTCTAAGCCTAAGGAAGGGAAATGACTGACTTAAACTCACTTTAGGGTGTTTACAGTTTTGGGAGATCCCCAAACTGTAAACCCCTATATTTGATGGTCTTTGATGTTTTTCTAGGTTTAATCTCAATGAGAAAGGGTTTAAACATGTCATGGAAGGTTTAAACATCAACTAGGGCTTAGATTTGAGGCTTAGACACATTTTGGTGTCATTTATGGTGTTTACGGCCCAAGCGTCTCCTTGGACCGTGAACACCTCAAGTCTTGTGTTCTTGACATATTTTCTTGATGTTTAAATGTAATACTAGCTTAAAATCACTTAAGGATAGAAGCACTTACTATTGGAAGTCTTGATTTGTGCTAAAAGGCCAAGAACACTTAGTGTGTATTCTTGGTGTTCTTGGTGTTTTGGAAAATCAAGACAAAATATATAAATGAATGGATGAATAGATGCACAAACACTAGATTAAGTGTTTTACTAACTTGAAATGGTTAGAACACTTACAACTTTGAAGATTTGGCATTAAATCTTGGATGATACTTGAGAGGATATTTTGGAGTTTACTCTTTTGACTTTTGGGGAGTAAACACAAATGACTAACTTTTTGGGGAGTAAACTCATACATAGGCATGAGTTTACGGTTTTGGGTGATTTCTAGACCCAAAACATAAAAGTTTGGTCGGGTGTTTCTAATACGCGAAGTGTTTGCAGTTTTCAAAAATCAAAACCCGAGACGACACTTTCTTTCACCCGTTTGTTTAAAAATAATCAAACGAACTTTATATTTCTTAAAAATAAGAAATACTGACATTCATTTATGATACAAATGGGTTGAATTTTAGGGTTTGACCGAATGGAAATTTCGGGTTGTCACAACTGCCCGGAAGATGAAATTCAGAAATTAGAGCAAGAGCATTGGAACCATATAAGGACGGGCTCTGATGTGACCGCCTACACTACCAGGTGTAACGACTGAGCAGTTATGTGGCCCGGGATGGTCACCCCGAAAGCCAAGAAGGTGGAACGCTACATCTGGGGACTATCCCCCAGATTCAAGAAACGGTTGTATCTACTAACATAACTAGCTACGATAGTGCCAAACGTTTGGCATAAGGTCTTGTCGACCACGGAGTCTGCCAGGGCATTATGACACCTACACCTGATCAACGAAAAAGGGGAGATAACAAGCAAAAGTTCAAGAACAAGAAAAAAGGCCAACTGACTCTAGAGCCTATACAAAGACAACAAACTGTGGCAGTCCATGCCGCCACTATCCCTACTGTCCCAGCACCGATTAAACAATATGTTGGGAACCTACCTAAATGTAACAAGTGCAACTTCCATCACAATGGAGCTTGCCGGGAGATGCACTACAACACCTATAACAGGAAGGGGCATATCGCTCGTTTCTGTAAGGCGCCAGATCAGCAGACCACCTAAGACACTAATACCGGAGCGATTCAAGTGTGTTACATAAGTTGGGAGATGGAGAATTTCAAAAGGGAGTTCCTAAAGGAAAAGAACAAGAATTTCGGAGGAGTGGGAAGGTTCTTGACAATGGGGCATGAGGAAGTGATGAACGACCCCCGCTATGGTTAGTGGTATGTTTCTCTTCAATAACTCATATGCATGCATACTTTTCGATAGGGGTGAGAAGAGGAGTTTCGTGAGCCACAAGTTTAAACACATACTGAAACAAAAACCTCAGTAACTCAATGAAAAATTCACAGTAGAAATGACAAATGGAAAAACTGAAAGCACCAAAGACATATACATAGGATGCACCCTAACTCTAAACAATCACTCCATCCAAATCGACCTAATGCCTGTTACAAAAGGAAGCTTCGATGTGATCATTGGCATGGATTTGTTTAGCCCTCACCTAGCCGATATCATGTGTTACAAAAGGATCGTCCGACTTAACTTACCGAATAATGAAACCCTTGTCATCTATGGTTATAAATCTGACACAAACCTCCGAATCATCTCTTGCATCAAGGCTCAAAAGTACATGCGCAAGAAGTACCATGCATTCCTAGCCCATGTTGGTAATGAAAAGAGAGAAGTGAAGGACATCAAGGATATTCCATAAGTCTGCAATATTTCCGATGTATTCCTAGAAGACCTTTCGGGAGCACCACCAATGCGACAAGTCGAGTTCATAATTGACTTGGTTTATGGAGCCACCTCCATAGCCAAATCACCATATCAATTACCACTTGCAGAAATGCAAGAATTGTCCAGTCAGCTGAACGAACTGATGAGTAAACGATTCATCATACAAAGCTTCTCACCTTGGGGAGCACCAGTCTTGTTCATAAAGAAGAAAGACGGATCATCTGTATGTGCATTGACTATCGGGAGTTGAACAAACTCACCATCAAGAACCGATGTCCCCTTGCCCGAATTGACGATATGTTCGACCAACTTTAGGGATCGAGCTACTTCTTGAAAATCGATCTAAGGTCGGGGTATCATTAGCTCATAGTCCAGGAGGAAGATATTCCTAAGACGACTTTTAGGACTCGTTACAGCCACTACGAGTTCGTTGTGCTGCCCTTCGGCTTGACTAATGCACCTGCGGTGTTCATTGATCTAATGAACCGTGTATGCTGACCTTACCTATATAAATCCGTGATAGTGTTCATCAATGACATACTAATTTATTCGCGAAGTGAGGAAGAGCATAATCAACACTTGCAACAAATCTTGGAGATGCTAAGGGCGGAGAAGTTGTGTGCAAAGTTTTCAAAATGTGAATTCTGGATTTGAAAGGTGGACTTCTTGGGACACATGGTCAGCAAGGAAGGGATACATGTGGATCCCTCCAAAATCAAAGCAATTGAAAGTTGGGAAGCGCCGAGGAAATCGACAAAAATCTGCCAGTTTTTGGGACTTGCTAGCTACTACCGAAGGTTCATATAGAACTTTTCCAAAATCACAAAGCCACTGACTGCCCTGACACAGAAAGGAGTTACCTTCAACTAGGAGGATAAACAAGAAACTGCCTTCCAAAAGGAACTGAAGACTTTATGGACTACTTTGATGCATCAAAGCAGGGTCTAGGTTGCATACTCATGCAATGGGGAAAGGTCATTGTCTATGCCTCAAGACGACTAAAGACTCATGAGGTCAACTACACCACACACAACCTTTAATTAGGGGCAGTAGTGTTTGCCTTAAAGATCTAGAGACACTACCTTTATGGTACAAAGTGTACGATCTTAACTGACCATAAGAGTCTCCAACATATCCTCAATCAAAAAGTGCTCAATATGAGGCAACGATGATGGGTAGAGTTACTAAATGATTACGAATGCAAATTTCGTTATCATCAGGGCAAGGCCAACATGGTAGCAGATGCCCTAGGTCAAAAGGAGTACTTGGGCAGCCGAGTAAAATCATTGACAATGACTATCCATTCACATCTGTCCACACGAATCAAGGAGGCGCAACTTGAAGCTTTGAAACCTGAGAATGTTGCAAGTGAAACCTTACGAGGAACGGATAAAACCCTTGAGGTCAAGGTTGACGGAGCTCGTTATCTCATGGATCGAATCTGAACAATGAGATTTGGTGGGTACAAAGACATTATCATGAACGAAGCTCACAAGAACAAGTACTCCGTTCATCCCGAGCCACACAAGATGTATCTAGACCTCAAGAAACTATATTGTTGGCCTAACACGAAGTGGGAGCGGCTAACCATGAACTTCATATCTAAATTGCCGAAGACAAATGGTGGGCATGACACCATATGGGTAATTGTCGATAGGTTAACCAAATCCGCACACTTCCTACCACTAACGGAGAAAGACAAAATGGAGAAACTAACAAGGACGTATATCAAGGAGATTGTATGATTACATGGTGTACCAATATCCATTATCTCTTATAGAGATAGCAGGTTTACCTCACGTTTTATGCCAATCACTACAAAAGTCCTTGGGAACCAGACTCGACATGAGTACAACCTATCACCCACAATCTGACGGGTAAAGGGAGAGAACTATTCAAACGTTGGAAGACATGTTGAGAGCTTCCGCGATAGACTTTGGTAAATCTTGGGTTACCCACTTACCACTCATCGAGTTCTCATACAACAACCGTTATAACTATAACATTAAAGTTGCTCCATTTGAAGCTCTTTATAGGCGCACGTGCATATCACCTCTATGCTAGGCTGAGGTTGGTGACACCCAGCTAGCTAGAGGACAAGTGCCTAAAAACACTCTTATCGGCCCTGAGATCATACGAAAATGTCAAAGAAGATTGTTCAAATATGTAAACGACTAAAAGCATCTCGTGACCGAAAAAATAGTTATGCGGAAAAACGATGCAAACCCTTGGAATTACAGGTTGCTGACCACGTATTGTTCAAGATCTCACCCTGGATGGAAATGGTACGTTTTGTAAAAAATGGGAAACTAAATCCATGGTATATAGGGCCATTCGAGATCCTTGCCAGGATTGGCCCCGTAGCTTACAGACTTCGGCTACCATAGGAACTCATTAACGTGCACCCCATTTTCGATGTGTACAACTTGGAGAATTCCCTATACAATGAGACTCTCATCATTCCACTTGATGAAATCGAAGTAAACGAGGGTCTCCACTTCGTCGAGGAGCCTATAGAAATCATGGACAGGGAAGTCAAAAGAATGAAGCAAAGCCGCATACAAATAGTACAGGTCCGTCGGAACGCCAAGCGAGGATCTGAATTTACCTAGGAACGTGAGGAACAAATGAAACTTGAATACCCACATCCTTTTCCCTAACTCTTGAGAACCCACTCGGAGTACTAATTTCGGGACGGAATTCCTTCTAATAGGGGGATGATGTTACAACTGTCAATTTTGGTCAAACAAAGTCAATGAAAGTCAACTAGGTCAACTCCACTCGTATTAGAATTTTAGGAGAAATGCGATATTCCCTAATGTTACTAATGTACAATTCGGAAGTTATAATTTAAAGTACCTCTCTTTTTACCAATTATTGAATGTAAACCCTAATCAGGGTTAGTAACGTAAAAAATAATTTGATAATTCAATTATATATTATTTAGGTATAAATAATATTCATAACACAATGTAGTTGAGTTCATAAACCGTATACTACATGACAAATTCATAACAAAGGTTACATATTCAGTTTTTTGGTGAATTCGTCACGAAATGCGACAAATTCAATACTCGACTTAAACACTCAAACTTTAACGAAAAGAATTAGGAATCATCCTAACTTTCGTGTAATGTGTTATTATTTTTGATGATAATGAATTTTATAATAATTCAAATTTAGATGATTCAAATTAAGTAATTGTACATCATTTTTACCACATTTTTTATAAAAATCACCAACTCTTATAAAAATTACCCATTTTTTTTATACAAATACACTACAAAGACAACATTTGTCTTATATGGTGATTACACCTTTTATAAAGACTTTTATTTTAATTAAAGAGCCATAATTGACTTTTTTTTATTCAAGAAACCATGCCCTTTCCCCCATACCCACCCCTCACCTTCCCTCTATATCCTCATTATTTCGTCCAAGAACCCCCCCTCCCCCAGCCTTTCACAACATCTTCTTCATTTTCTTCATATCCTTTTCAAGAAAAATTCATTCTCTCAAGATTAATCCCCATAAGTTGGTCATTGATCTTTTGGTAACTTTTTCCTTACTAATCTAGTGATTATATATATATATATATATATATATATATATATATATATATATATATATGTTTAATTTGTGTTAATATTCATAGGATATTTCAATCTTCAAGTGTTCTTAGCTTGAAATCTTTCATCTTCACCTCTTTATCCACCAAGAAACACACTCAAGGTGAGTTCATACCCCTCATTTTCATATTTGCCCAAGTTTTAGGGGGAGAATACAAGTAAACTTGTATAATTCTACAAGTTGATATACATGCTTCCTTTCGTGTTGTGTAAAAATGTTATCTATATGAAATAATGTTGTTATCTAGTATGCTGAACATTTATCTATGGTATGTTGTTTAAAATCAAATCTATCAAAAATGAGTATAACCAAATTATTACATCATTTTTGTGGGATATAAATCAAAATATGTTATTTTGGACATATGTTATGAAACTAGTTATAAATACCAATGGTTTGGTTTTACCCAAAGAAAACCTAAAAATCAACCATTTTTATGTAAAAATTAGGGTTTTCTAACAAAAATGGTGATAACAGGGCATGGTACCATTTTTCTGAGATTTGGCCAAAAATATGTTGTTTTAAACATATATGGTTAACTTGACTTAAATGTCACAAAAAGGTAAAAACAAAATTTCCAAAGTTTTTAATTCAATATTTACCATTTGGTGACGTAAAGAAAGTCAAAAACTAGAAAACTGACTTTATCATGCTAAAAGTTCAAATACTTGTGTTAGATGTATAATATATGTTATTTATGAACATCTAAACATGTTAACTTATATATATATATATATATATATATATATATATATATATGTGTGTGTGTGTGTGTGTGTGCGTGTGTGTGTGTTTATATATATAGGTACAATGAAATATTTATAATAAATTATAATATGTATAGTTTATGGTCATCACTATTATAACATTTTGGGACACGAAGAATAATTATATAAAAGTATATAATTATTATACACTATATTAATACTATGGAAAAGTGATATTTACACTTACAAGGGTTTTCATTACACAAAACGTAAACTTGTTGAAACAATTATGTGAGATAAACTCTTCACCGTACCTACCAGAGTACACAGTAAAGTCCTGAATTATAACCAGAATCTCGGTAAGAGAGTGTGATACGTGTGTATAGATCTATACGGGAATGACAATCTCGTACCTAAGGTGCTAGCTACAGCTAGACCGACAGTCTGGTGTGACAAATGTCTAACATTTTGATGCCTGAAGAACGTCGCGGCAGGACAACTTCGGTCTTAGCATGGTTGTAATAATTCACATGGGAAATCAACAATACATTTATTTTACTGGGTAACATGCGTTCAAATGGTTTTATATCAGAATAAAACTACGTAATAGTATTTTAAATATAGAAATACTTACACATTTTTGGTCTTAGGGTTTTAAGACTACAACTCATTTTAAGAAAATATTGGATTTTATGGGAACAAATACTATCATTTTTTTTATAAGGGAAGAATTAAAGATTTGTATCCATACAAAACTCTTATGAACTCACCAACTTAACTGTTGACACTTTTCAAAACTACATATATTCTTAGGCAACCATTAAATAGGTAGTCACAAGGCTTTTGAGGATGGGACGTTACGACGTCGTACTATTCATTTTTGTCATCATAATGTAATTAGTATTGAAACATACAATACTTGGAAAGAATGTAACATTCTCAATTATATTTATGATGGTTGTGTTTTCTTTTATCACTATTGTACATTATGTTGTGATACAGTTCATGAAGTCATCCACCCCCAGACGTTTCTGCCATCCTGGTTTTGGGGTGTGACAGAATCTCTTGCTGAGCAGAAGAGATATGAATGATCAGGTGGTGCCCTAATAAAAAAGAACTAAAGTTGGAACATCATTCACTAGGAACGTCCCTATAAAACTATGTACATATAATAAGCATAAACATCAAAGCAATAAATGAAATAAGGACAACATACATACCATTAACTACATCTACTGTTGCACGTGCCTCCTTAGCTGTCAACTGGAAAGCTCGATTCCTCACAACCGGCACCTCTGCCTTAACCTAGAGACCTTCAGTGATCCTTAATGTAGCTGGAGTGGGTACTAAAACAACTCCTCCTGGTATAATTGGCCATATTATGGCCCCTATGATTGCAATGGAAGCAAATCAGATCAGATATGTCGATGGTGGGGAAATCCCTACTAAAGTGACCGATTTTTCCGCACTTGTAGTAGCCCGAACCACCCATCCTACAAACCCCACCGTGCGTTTTTCCGTAGTTGCCATAGTGGCCCCGACCTTGCTGTCCCGTTGATTGAAAATCAAAAACATTAGACTTCTTACATGAGCCTTCTGATACCTGATCATGAATGGACTTCCTCTTCCTCATAGTCTCCAAATCGATCTCCCTTTCCTGAGCCCTTGCTATCATGTCCTCCAATGTACTACAGCTGGACATTCTCAGAAACTCAAAATTCTCATCCTTCAGCATGTCATGACACCATTCCTTCTTCATTTCCTTGTTCGCCACCTACTTTGGATCAACTAAATCCCTCTCACTGAACATAGCGGTAATATCCGCCACAATCTCAGAAGTCTGGCGAAGGTCTTGAAACTCCATCGCCAACTGTTGGACCTCAATCACTGGTGCAAACTCAGCCTTGAACCTCACCACAAAATCATCATAAGTCATCGTTTTGGCATATTCACCTCCCATAGGATAGTCTACCTCTTCCTACTAGTCACGAGTTATGTCCTTCAGTAGACAGGATTCAAATCTGACATTCGACCCCTTTGGGCAAAAGCTAGTCTGAAAGGCGTTCCCAATGTCGGCCAACCACCGTCTGCTAGCATTGGGGTCCTTCTTCCCAAAGAACTTAGGATCCCCACATGCACGAGACTCTTGAAAAGTCAGAGAGTGTGCACCCACCATAGCTACAACCTCAGTACGGAATGTGCCCATATGTTCATACAATAGCTCGATAATTCCCTCCTTGATCATGAGAAAGATCACCATAGTCTACTCTAGAATACCGCAAGTAATCTTAGACGAAATGAACTCTTGCATTTGATCATCCATGTGTCCTGCCCCAGAGACCGAACCAGAACCTCCACGAGTGATCACTATACTGAAAACAAACTATCAAAAAACACTTGAAGAATTCCACACTCTACAAGCTTCTTAGTGTCATCGTGACTTCCCTTGACTCGAGTATGGATATTTTGCTTTCTATAGTACGAACCCAATACTACCTTCCAGACCTATCTGTACTTTCCTCAAATATCGACCCAAATCCTCTAAGTTACTTCCTTACTACCAAATATTGGCCTATCCGGCAAAACAACACACTCGACATGCTAACATACTTCGTAGGTTCTCCTAGGATCCACACTTCACATCACTCTTCACAATCAACTACAGAAGAAACTTCCTCTAATACCTTCCATCTACCTCCGGAATCTAGTTACATACTGCATACGCTAGATAGTTCTCCGACTATAAGGTCTCACACAATGGGTGGACTCAAACAAAAGCTGCACAATAGAGTCAAACCTAACCTTATAAAATTATCTAATTCCTGTAACATGTAACCTAATGTATTCACTTAGTAGATTTCTCATATTAATTGAGATTTGTAAAAGCAGGAAGGAACCAAACTTTGAGCCTCGAGTAACCAATACCAAAGCAGAAACTAATCAAGTATTTCTTTCCCAAATTTGATCCATATTACCATGCAGTTCTAAAAGCTCAATCAACAGGTATATAAAGGCATCTCTCTTATCATACCATCATGCAATCCATATTAGATCCTTAGCTCAATTCTAGCATGTTGTCCACACAACACATACTACAACCGATAAACATGTATGGGTATTTTAGGAATTACTTACTTGAGCTTGGCTGATTGTATGCATCGCACCCCTTTAGAACATTCATTTTCTTTAGAAAAAAAACATTTATAAAATTCATTTTCTTTCAAAAAGATTATGAACTCCTCAATTTGAGTTTAGACACACCTAAGAGTGTGCCTGAATCCCTCAAACCAAGGCTCTGATACCAACCTGTAACATCCCAAAACTACTAAGTAAAATTTTTTAATATCTAAGTCAACCCAAACCATCAATTATTCATTTATAAACCAATAAGAGTGAAAATGTTGAAAATAGTTATCAGTGTAGAAATCAAAATTATAGAATGCAGAAAAACGGTGGATGCGGTGCAATCATGTCCGACCCTTCCCCCTTCAAACCAGAGGTACCTGATGTAATAAACATAAACTATAAGCACAATGATTAGTGAGTTCCTCAAAATACCACATACTCAACAAATATAACAGTAGAAGCTAAACTGAGTCTATTTTACCCCTGAGTCCCTTCCGACTCCTTTTGTATCTTACAACCGGTACGGGTCTATTTTACCCCTGAGTCCCTTTCAACTCCTTCAGTATCCTTCAACCTATATGGGTCTATTTCACCCCTGAGTCCCTTCGAATCCCTCATTATCTTTCAACCGGTACTGGTTTATTTTACTCCCTACATCTAAGCCTACATTCATATCAGTAAGAGTCACAAAGATGACATGCATATACAGGCATATCAGCAAGTGTCATAAAGACAACTATCATCCTACAAACATAATCTAGTGGGTCAGCATTGGTGGCTTCGTCCCATGAGTACTGTGAAGAGACTCACCTCTCAAACGACAATCAACTGCAACTGCTCTCACTTCCGAATCACCGGTATTATACCTTACTTAGGCATTCATACAAGGTAAACCTTTAGCCCATCTTTACCAAACTAAGACTTGACCGAAAGTCAACTTTGGACAAAGAGTTAATGGTCAAGAAAAATTCAAAATTCCATCAACACCACTCCAAGTTGTGGCCTTCCTTGGCCATGTCGTGGCCACAAAATAACAAAACAATCGACTTGTCTCTGTCGCCATGTCGTGGCGACTTAGTGCCACACTGTGGGTACTAGTCTGACTGGATTATTCGAGTCAAGGTTCCCTTAAATCATTCTTAGGGGCTCAAAATCCCAAATATACTCCTTCCCAACGTCTATATGGATAAACTTTCCAAATTTATCCATTAAGTCAAGATCTCAAATCCTAGGTGCTAAAGGCCATTAAAGAGGTATAGCTCATCCATTAAGTCCTTAATCACAACAGATACAAGCCGAAACATTCCATAAGGATATTAGGGGTCTTATTTTTCCCTAAAAATGTAAACTTTATTGCCATGCATTCCCCATGCGTGTCCTTCCTCAAATATAGGTAAAAAAGACGAAAAGGGCCTAAAGCTCATGCAAGATTTCCAAATCACCGCCATTCTTCAGATCTATGAGATATAATGTCCTTGGGGCTCCTAAGAGTCATAAAGTTGCAAACTTTATATCTTTGTTCCACTCAAAATCCATTAAAAGAGTTCATCAAGAACAAATAACTCTAGATCTCTAAAAAACAAGAAGACGCAATACTAGATCAAGAGCATTATAATTGGTCCAATAAGGTGTTTTTAAAGGTTAGGGAGTGTTGCGTGTTGGCCTTTTGCAAGAAATCCACCCCCACTTCCTTCAAAATTACCAAATACTAGAAAATGAGCTCCAAAAGCTTCAAAAAAGATAAGGGTTAGGTTTCTAGGGGTTTGAGAGTGATGGAGGTTGAGGATGACTAAACCCTAGCCTCTGTATTCCTTTAAATAGGCCATAAGGCCTAGAAATTAGGGTTCCCTTAAAATTAGCAGCCACGCCATGGCACATATGGCCAAACCATGGCATATCTTTTAATTCACGATGAATGAAAGCATTGTCATGCCATGGTGAAGCGTCACCATGCCATGGCCACCCAAAATGACGACTTACTAACATAAGGGATTATTTCATTCCTTGAACGGGTGTTACATTTTGATTTTCCCAAATGTTTTATCTATGGATTTATAATTAAAAATTGTTTGAACAATATTTGATAATATTATTATGACTTATTTAGAGCATTTTAAGGTGTTTTAAAGAAAGTTAAAAATCTGTGAAAATTATATAGTAACAAAAATTTGATTAAAGTTTTTGAATGAGATGTATATTGTGGATCATATTCTTGAAAATAAGAATTGCATTTCCAATGGTCCAGTTGGATAGGACTTTGGAATTCTTTTAACAACAAGTCTTTTGGTTAATGTGCGTTTTGTTTTTGAATACAGATGATGACGCACGCTATGTGATAATGTGAATATATGTTGGAATTAGTGTTAACTAAATATCCATTTAGATTATCCATAATACGTACTAATTCGAATACATCAAAAAGTTTTGGTAAAATGTATTTGTTGAGTCGCTATCTTGAGCTTGTAAACATAACATGCATTACCAAGTATCGACTTGGATCAGATTTTGGATACCATATGATTGAAGTCTTATGGTAAATGTTGGATTTGGTGTCTAAGCCCATAACTATAACTGGAATGTACTTGACCGGATTGTATCATGGTCTTTTTGGGTTCCCTTCACCAGTGCAATTTGATAGGATGGACTTTTGAGAATAAAGTTATTTTTGATTTATTAATATATTATAAGTATAATATATTAACTGAGAAATCATATTATTTAATTAATGTTGATCAAGAATTAATTTATTAATTTTGTGATCAAAAGAGACTAATTAAATATGTGGGGATTGGATATTTAAGTCAATGATTCTTATAGTTGGGCTAATGATCCATGGTTATTTAGGAGGGGCTAAACCAATGAGATAATCCATGGATAGTCCATGGATATTAACCCATGGACCCAAAGTAATATGAAAGGTCATTAGGGTTTACAAAGTGTAACCCTAGCATTTGCCACACTATAAATAAACCCCCCTAGAGACCAAAATCGGTTGACACAAGTTTCTTGGATAGTGATATTTATTTTGTGCAAGTAACTTATTCTCTCAAGCCTCATCTTGCATATTGGTGTTTGTGAACCATTAGAGGCATCACACTTGAGGTGCTCAAGCTTTCAAAGGTCAAGAACTACAAGTCCTTCTAGGAGGTAAGTACTTTAACTAGATGTATTATTCATTTGGCAATTTGTATGATAGTTAGGAAAATGCTTTGTAAAATTGAAAATATGCATGTATAATTAGAGAAAACATAGATACAAAGCATCCAGGGTTGCATGTGCATCATAGTAGTGTTATAGTGCTCAAATCCCTTCAGTAGTATTAGAGCCAGGTCTGTTTTCTGTTATATTGTTGCATTGTGTTATTTTTAAAAATAAAAATTTGCCAATTTCGTTTCTGCATGCCCACCACGACGTGGCAATAATTACCACGACATGGTGTTGCATCAGTGTGCAGAATTGCAAGTTTTTGGCAATAATTGGATTAGGATCATTACCCCAAACTGTTTTTTGAACCATGAAATATGTTTTTTGATATGATATTGATCATGCTTGACCAATTAAAAGATAATTGTCATAATTTCAAGATTTTTATTAGTTTATATGATTAGGCTAATTTCTTGAAGATTGTTTCTAACGCCCGTAGATCCAGGCTAGTCAATTTAGAGATAATAGGGGTCGAAAATGAATTTAAAACAAAAGATTATTTAGAATAAATAATCTTAACCAATTTTATTATATGTTACAAGGTTTCCGTACATATAAAGAACACCGAAATCCAAGTTATAACGAGGAAGTTATGACCTGTCGAAGTTTCGCGATGAAACCAGCATGGCATCGGGAAGCAGAAATAGTGAATTTACGATGGAGCGATATTCAGCCTTAGCGATCTAAATGAAATTCATAGAATTCGTTAAACCGAGAGTGTTCATAAAAAGAACGCCCAAATCTGACTTCATATGAGGAAGTTATGATTTTTCGAAGTTTCAGCTTAGCAGTGTACAGCCCGAAGTTTGAATATTAGATCGAGCAGTTTTTAGCCGACACAACATAAACGAGAATCAAAGATCTCGTTAATAGTAGCGTAACGATAAAAAGACAGACGAAAACGGACGTCGGATGAAGAAGTTATGAATTTTTAACGGACCAATCGTGTTCCAGCCTGTTAAAAATATAACTTTTAAAATAGATTCAAAATTAGCCGATAGAGTCTAAATGAAAGTTGTAGAGTGCGTTCCCGCCTTCGCGTGGATATAAAGAACGCCGAAAACAGAGCTCGTATGAGGGAGATACGAATTTAAGTTAAGGGTGCAATTTGTGAAGCTGATGCAAGGATTGATGACGTGGCCTAGCTCCCAGCCGTCCGATGAACCCACTTCAGATGAGTGACATGCCACCCTCGCATTACGCCCAACGTCTGAGCTTGGGTACATGCCGCGTACAGCTACCCTATGCGGTTCCGAGACATCCACGATGACCCACCCCCTTCGCGACATGTGTTGTACGACCGAGGCTACGCCCCACGTCCAAGGACCTGCACGCCCAGCGTATGTCCGAGGACCAGCCTATAAAAGGGTTGCGAGGGCTGCCATATTTTCTCACAAATTCATCTCTGCTTTCTCTCACTACT